>NW_006239506.1:73229-110231 GCF_000226075.1 Solanum tuberosum | reverse complement strand
TCACCCACCCCCTACCAGCCCCCCACCCCCAAAAAAAATATTTAAGTTTGTTTTTAAAAAATTATTTTCTACTTTAGTAAAAATAAGAGATATTTCTCAAAAATATTTTTCATTCATAAATCAAACACTAAAAATCTTTTCCGGAAAATATTTTCTAATCACCAACCAAACATGAGAAAATAAGTCAAAAATCAACTTGTTTTCCAGGAAAACATTTTCTAGGAAAACATTTTCCTTCATACCAAACACACCCTACAAGTATTATATTTCACAACATGATAATTGAGGATGAATGTGATCTTAATGCACCAATTTAAGATATTGTAGAGGCTCCAACTGCAACGACATAAATGGTATTAGATGAAAATCTCTGATTTGAATAATTTTTATCTAGACATAAAAAAAATTAAGGAAAAAATGCTCATTTTGACCTCTGTAATGCGTTAATAGAGCATTTATGGGAGCAACATAATAATCTTGAAAACTGAGTATTTATGTAATGTTAATGTATTTGTATTTCACTAATGATTTTACTTTTATTTGAATTGTCCATTAATTTGTATATTATATAATATTTGTTAGCAATTTATATTATTTAGAAATTTAAAATAAAATATAATTTTATATTAAATAAAAAACTAGAAAAAGTAAAATGTTTATATCACATGAAAATAATATAAATTGATTATTTGGGAAAAAGAAAGAAAGGATTTATATTACGAATAAGAAAATAAGAATGAAATAGAAAATAATATAATATTGAGGAGAGAGAAGAAGATTCTTCTTTAGAAAATAAATAGAGAACTGGATTAAAGTTGATTGTCTGAAAAAATAGTGAACTCTATATTTGGAGAGTAAAATAGAGAATAGGGTTGGAGATGCCTGGGTCTCTTTTTCCAAGCAATTAAATCTAATTGAGACCCATCGATATATTATCCTTCACTACATTTCTTTCCTATCGCTGTTTAGTTCACAACAACAATAATAACATATATTTTTTTCTTAGGTTTATTCTTTTTATAGAAAGAAAATATATTTATCATTTCTTTGTTGTTTTGGACATTGAAGGAAAATATTTTAATTATAAACTCAAAGGATCTTGAATCTTAATTCACGTTCTATCTATTATGTATATTTCTGTATATTGAAAATTACTAGTAACATCCTTATTTATAAAGGTAAAAATCAAATTAAACTAGGATTAGTAATCACTCTAACTAACAAATCCTAATTAAACATAAATAAGTAAATACCATAAATAACAAATCCTAAACAACTTAGGATTCCTACTCCAACTTTGAATTATTATTTCCAACATTCTCCTGTAATTCAAAATGTATACTCTTGTTTTTTCTCTTCTTGTCATTGTTGTTGGATTGGAGAACTTCTCTTCAATCTTCAATTGTTGGAGTTCTTCTCTTCAATCTTCAATTGTTGGAGTACTTCTCTTTGATTCTCTTTTTTTTTATTGGTTGTGTCGGAGCACTTCTCTCTAACTTCCAAGTGTTGGAGCACTTTCTCTCCAACTCACGATATTTTTTCTCTTGGTTGTGTTGGAGCACTTCTCTCGAACTTCCAAGTGTTGAAGCACTTTCTCTCCAACTTACAATATTTTTCTCTTGGTTGTGTTGGATCACTTTTCTCCAACTTCAAAGGTTGATGCCCTTTCTACCAATGCATTTTTTTTTGTTTTGTTTTGTTTTTGGTGTTGTAGCACTCTCTCTCAAACTCTCGTTGATGCCCTTCCCATCAACTCCTTTTCTTTTTGTGTTTTTTATTTTATTTTTGGTGTTGGCGTACTCTCTCTCCAATTCTCGTTTATGCCCTTTCCATCAACTCCTTTTCTTATTGTTTTTTTTTTTGTTTTTTGTTTTTTGTTTTTTTTACTTTTTCTAACATTTAATTTAGAGGAGAGTTTCTTCCTCTTGTGTTTGATTGCACTTCTTTAAATCTGCAATATTTTTGTAAGTTTTTCCTCCTAGCATATTCTTTTCAAGCATATATTATTCGTCCAGTTTTTTTCAACATGATCATTGGCCTGACGGGAAGCATATATGGGTCATAGTCGCCCGCCAACATTGGAAATTCTTTGATCTTCTACCAGGAATGTAAAAGCTCTGGTACCAATTTGAAGGAAAATATTTTATTTATAAACTCAAAGGTTCTTGAATCTTAATTCAAGTTCTATCTATTATGTATATTTCTGTATATTGAAAATAACTAGTAGCATCCCTATATATAAAGGTAAAAATCAAATTAAACTAGGACTAGGAATCACTCTAACTAACAAATCCTAATTAAACATAAATAAGTATATATCATAAATAACAAATCCTAAACAACTTAGGATTCCTACTCCAACTTTGAATTATTATTTCCAACTTGCATGACTAAGAATATTTTCGTATTTTAACGCTTCCACTCTCATTTTGTTTTCTTCTCTCTTTCTATGAAGTAGAAGATTTTTGAGCTGGTTGTTTGTGAATAAGTTGAGGTTGAGAACTATGTTTATTTCTACCTTATTCATGTAAATGAGATGTTTATAGGATAGCTAGCTAGTTGGTCATCTCCAGCTAATTTGTCACTAAAAAGCTTTTAACTAATTGAATTTTGTAACAATTTGTCACTAATCCGTAGTTAAATAGAATGAAATTTGATTTGTTGTTTAGCTATGAAATTTTATCCATCGTTAATTTTTTGTTTTCTAGTGGTAAAGAAACCTATTTCTGAGGAAGACATTTCTTTCCTTATTTTTAAGAAAAGAAATTTGCAAAGAAATTTTTTCTCAAAAATTTGATGGAAAATTAAACATTAAAAAATATCTTTTAAAAATTGTTTTCCTCCCTATAATGGTCCATCTCTTGGGATGGCAATGGGTGGGGCGGATACAGGGAGACATGGGTTTAAGGCTATGCAGGGTGAGGTGAGTTTAAGGCTATGCAGGGCGGGGCGGGTGGGATGCGGGGTGGGTTGAAGTGAGTTTTTTTAAAAGTAATGCGGTGCGGGTTGGGTTGCAGGTATATACAATTTTATGTGGGTTTAAACTTAATTTTAACTTTTTAATGTTAAAAGAGTGATAGAGCATTAATTATTAAGATAATTTCATTAAAGCTACTAAAATACTCATGATAATAAATGAAAATGATTCAATAAAAAATAATACAATTTCTTACATGTTTCTCAATTGACCTCTAAAAAATAAAATTTATAAGTCACTGTCCTATTAAATTAATACAACTTAATGAAAAAATGTTTATTTCTATGAATTTTATTTTTAGTATCAAACTTAAATAGAAAAAGAAAATATTAAAAAAATTATGCGGGGCGAGTTCATGCGGAGCGGGTTGAAAATGAAAAAAGTTGTTACGTGGGGCGGGGCAGACTAAAAATTTTGCGGGTTGAGCTCAACCCGCTCCCGCCCCACACCACCCCATTGCCATCCCTATCCATCTCTATCTACCGGCCACCTAAACTAATGGTCCTTTGCAGGCTTACATCAAAAGTTGTCTTTGATATATAGGACCTTGATATTATGTCCACTTGATTCTTTGGGAATTTGGAGTAGTATGTGTGTTTACTCATTACTTAATGAAAAAATAAAATTACAAAGATATTTTCGACTTATTTTATACCATGAATTTTAAAATTTCTTTTTTCCTAAATTTTGCGTTAAGTGAAACACGATTTAACACGATTCGAGAATATGGCAAAAATGATTCATTATCTTTGATAGTAAGTTCACTTTAAGCAGTTTTGGTGCTTTAAATCATCACATCATATCATATATCTTAAAAGCATAAACTCCTAACTTGAATGCTAAATACTATAATATGGAACTTAGGTTGTGACTTTTTCGATGAGTTGTGACTTTTCTGATAAGTTGTGACTTTTTTCAAAGTGTTGTGATTTTTCAATGAGTTGTGACTTTTCCAAAGAGTTGTGACTTTTCCAAGGAGTTGTCACTTTTCGAAAGGGTTGTGATTCTCGGAAAGGTCATGACTTTTCAGATAAGACACAAAAAACACTTGTTCATACTACCTTTTTTTTACTATAAATAGAGGGGTTTCCTCCCATTTTTCAACCACAATTTTTTTTATTCTTCTACTCTTCTTCTTGCATTTTAAAATATTTCATACGATTTATTGTCGTTGAGTGAGTTCGAAGTTTAGCGAAATATGAGGTACCACTATTCTGATAAAGTACATTGTTCAATCCTAAGAGGGTATATTTCTTAACCTCGAGTACTTGAGGAAAATAATTCTAATGATATAATAATTATTTTTTGGCTTAGTATATTGTAACAACCCGACCCGTCGTTAATTAGGAAAATCAAAAATTTGGGAAATTCTGGGCCACTGTCACGCCAGGGTGGCAACACCACAATGGGAAAATAGTCGACAGGGCAGGATAGGCGAGGCAGAATGTAAATAACGCAAATTCTTATTTCCTCCTTCTTTCTAAAATACCTAAATTAGTCGTAAAACACCCTAGAAACCCTCAAAAAGCTGCTCTAAGCTTGGGGAGGAAGGAGAAGGAGAATTCTAGCGTAAGAAGGTCAATGGGTGGCGGATTTTCGATCAAGATCACTGTCACGAAGTCCGAAAACAAGAATCGAAGCCAAAAACTTTGTGCAGCTGCTTGGCGCCCAGGTAGGCTAGGTTTTATGAATTGAGTAGTCATAAATTTGTGCTCACTACATAATATATGTAAACCAATGGTAGGAATTATGTGTAAGCTTTCGTGCACTGAACAAAATATGATTAAACCTTAGGAAGAAGGCTTAGATGATGAACTAGGGCTAAGTAGGGTTGAATTAATGCTTACGTGATATACGTCGATGAGTAGTTCATTGGGATGGTGGTGATTTTATGATTGTGTGTTGTGGGCTTGTTCTTGATTCATTATAATACGTACATGAATGTGAACGAAGCTTATTGATCACACCTAATGTAAATAAGCATGAAAGAAGAATTATATGTTATGAATCACTCTTGTTGTGTGGTTATGATGATATACATTGTGATTGTGGATCGAGTGTTGCGTTTCGACACACAAACTTGGATCGGTTTCCACGTTCCGACATAATTATGGGATCGATTGCCATGTTCCGGCATAATTATGGGATCGGTTGCCACGTTTCGCATAATTATGGGATCGGTTGCCACATTCCGGCATAATTATAGGATCGGTTGCCACGTTCTGGCATAATCTTTAGATCGGGTACCACATTCCGGTATGCTAACAGTTTGGGTTTGGGTTCCTGAGATGACCAATGATTTGACATAATTGTATGCCTTGAGGATTGTGAAATTGTACCTTGTTCGTAATGATAATTGATGTTGTATTTCCCGGAGATGTTTTATGGTTATGAGAAATTATGTTTGATGGTTCTTCTATGTTGAGTAAACTTGATATGTATCTTGATGAAAAGTGAACCGGAAAGGGCACACCTAACCGAGAGGTGATATGGAGGTGGGGAGTCAACGTTTCAAGAATGGTTATTGTCAGAGTAAGGGTGTCGTATGCTATAACGGCGAGGAGTGGGGGTAGTGTACGTGTTGTAAGTGCTTAGGTGGATTTCACGTTGGAGAAAGGGATTTGTGATTAGGGGTTAGAAAGAGTGACGTAATGGACTATGTGGCTATGACTGGGTAATATGAAGAGAAAGTAAGGGTTTGACGTGAGCGGGTAGTTGGAATGCTTATAGTTGTATTTGGGGACTTTTCTATGTGTTAGAATGGTTAGGCTATGATGAAGAACCTAGTACGTAGGTTGACCGAAAAGGTGGAGAAGCGAGGGGTTTAATTGCATGATCTTACTAGTTATTTTCTTATGTTACGTGGTGGGCGTCGGGTTAACCGATGATGCCTACTAGTACGTGGTGTGGTTTATACTGATACTACTCTTGTTATGTCTTTTGACATAGTCTGGATGCAGGTTGGTGATGTTTCCTTAGGTGAAGATGAAGAATTCTCCAACAGCTTCTACTTTTCCTTTTGCATGGTGGGAGCTGTGTCTTTTATTTGTTATGTCAAGTTTGCACTCTTAGTAGCTCTTGTACCTGTTTAGATTAGATCATTGGGGGTGTTAATTACTTTACAAGTGTTAAAGGTTCTTAATTATAAATTTCCGTTAGTATATTTTATTTCCGTTCATTTAATTTTCCGTATGTTTTAAATTATTGGGATATGAGGGTTCTCCTACTTAGGTGGTAGTACGTAGGTGCCCACACGGTCTGGTGGTTTGGGTCATGACAAATTGGTATTAGAGCTCAGGTTACCGGTCTCACAGTACAAGAGCAAAATGTGGACTACACTCATGCAGATTGGTGTGTTGACGTCCACATCTAATCTTCAGGAAGCTAGAAAGCATTCTAGGAAGTAGTTCCACACATTCTCTCCTTTCGTGCGAAGTGTCACTTGTGGTATGAGTTTGGTCCAATTGGTATCTCAACAAAGTAGATCGAACGTCGTGGTCACGATTGAAGGAACACAAGCAAGGTAAATTGGAACTGAGAAGATTTCAATTGGTATCAGGCCCTAGGGGCGGTGTAAATACATGGATGATGAGTAATGGTCATCCATGGAACAAAGTAACTAATTAAGAATTTGGACTTGTCTGTGAGTTGTAACTTGAAGTCTGTGATTGTGTGCTTCTTATTTTCTGAATTAACTATGCATTTGGTATGCATTTTTGTGTTTTGCTGTTGTACGTTGTGTGTTTGGATGTTTCTTTCGGTCGCTGTTCTCGCGAGGAAGATACAGGGGTGTGGGGTAGGGTTGGTATTGCATTGTACGCATCGCTGTATTGTTGAAAGAAGAATGTATTGTTGGATCGTTGGACTGGGCAGGGTCGGTTTAAGGGAATTGTTGTTGTTGTTATTGGATGGGCTGATTGTATTGTATTATTTTGCTGGAAAAAAGAATTGGGGTGGGCTAAGTATTGGGTCTAGTTTTAGTTGAGAAGTGGGCTGGAAATGGCACTAAAAAGCCCAAAATTGGTTTGCAAATTGAGTTAAGGTGAGGAGAGAAACTTGGCTAGATTTGCAATTCCAAAATGACAATGGATTGCAATCATAACCAATTGAAGTTCAAAACTTGGCTGAGTTGAATATAATTGGTGAAATCGGCTAAAATTCAAATAAGACGAATTAATGCAATTAATTAACGAGCCTCTTAATCTTAACGAAAGAAAATAATTAGCTTAAATATAAATTAATTAATTCAAAAATATAATTGTAACTTAAACTAAACTAATTTGATAGAATTTTTAAAACAAAATCTTTTTGAGACGATTTTCGAATATTCTTTAAAATATACTAATTATATATATAATTATATAAAACACATATATTATTTAAAAATTAAAAAAAATGATACAACTATTTAAAATAACTTGCAAACTATATTATTTTTTATTTTTTTGAAATTTTATAAAACTAATTATTTTAAATCGTTTGAAATTGAAGAAGCTCGATGATTAATCAATAATGTGGAGGTCTAAAATTGGGTGTCAACAACTATCTTAAGAGACAAAAATTAAACCCCAACACAAAATAATAGCAAAAGTAGAATGAGTAAATATCTCAAAATGTCATCCAACTTGAGGAATTATCTTATAAAGTCATTCAACTTTGTTTTGTATCAATAAAATCACTCAACTTAAGATATTTTTTTTATATATAAAATTACTCAATCAAATTTATTATAAAAAATAATTTAACTTGATAATTTTTTTCTCTTTAAGTTTAAGTTTGAGTTTTCCTTCTCTCTTCCATAAAATAAAAACTTTACTCAAATATCTTTCTCTTTTTCGTTTTTGGTAAATAGAGAGATACTTTATACATACTAAAGTACTAAATAGTTAATATATTCGCTTACATAATATTAATGATTTCGAACTTATTACAAGTCAAAGAGGAGATTATGTTTATACTTTATACTATGAAAGAAAAACTCAAAGTTGAGTGATTTTTTTTTATATAAAACAAAATTGAATAATTTTACAAGATAATTCCTCAATATAACATTTCGAGATATTTACTCAGGTAGAATTGACCTTTGTTTATAATATCTAAGCTAATGGTCCATACCTTGCAACCCGTCGTATTGCAGGCTTACATCAAAAGTAGTGTGTCATATATATATATATCAAATCATACTTGAACGATGTATTTTGTTGCTTGACAAATGAATTAACTTGACTATTCTAATTCACCTTTATTTTACTCTCTATACTTTATATTTGGAGAGTAAAATAGAGAATGAGCTCTCCAACCACCCTGTACTTCACTCTTTATTCTCCATTTATAGAGAGTTGAACAGTAGTTCTCCAAATTTGGAGAGCTACTATTCACATTCTCTGTTTCACACTTTAATTATTTTATTAATATTTCTATTATTTTGTAATTAATATATTATTTTTCATATAATGTCATTAATTAAATCTCTAATATTTGTAATTCTTTTGAAATGTAATATAATATTTTAAAAAATATATTATTTAATATATACTACTTTCATCTTGAATTAATAATATTTCAATTCTTTTAATTTTCATCACTTTGATTTAGTTTATTATTAACTTGCACTATAAAGAATGCACAAAATTAAATGGTCTACAATTGTTCAAACTATTCGTGATCCACGTTCCCAAAAGCAAAAATATTTGCGATAAAACAAGAATCGTGCCGAAAAAATGTTGAACGTGCATTCAGAGTTTTGTAATCACGTTTTGCAATTATTGAAGGACAATCACGTTTTTGGAGAAAGAAAGTGTTACATGATATAATGACTACATGTATTATACTACACAACATGATAATCGAGGATGAATGTAATCTTAATGTATCAATTCAAGATGTCATAGAGGCTCCAACTACAATGACATAAATGGTATTGGATGAAAATCTCCGATTTGAATAATTTTTAGCTAGACATAAAAAATTAAGGACAAAAATGTTCATTTTGAACTCCATTATGCATTAATAGAGCAGTTATGAGAGCAACATTATAATCTTGAAAGTTGAGTATTTATGTAATGTTTATGTAATTGTATTTCATTAATGATTTCAGTTTTATTTGAATTGTCCATTAATTTGTATATTATATAATATGTGTTTGCAATTTATATTATTTAGAAATTTAAAATAAAAAATAATGTTATATTAAATAAAAAACTTGAAAAAGTAAAATTTATATCACACGAAAATACCATTGTGGACATCATAAATCAATTCATGTCATTATCGGTCCAAAGCATCTAACGTACGTTACTTAAATTGAAGGGAAAAAGGATAAATATACCCTCGAACTATCGTAAATGGTATGTAAATACCCTTCGTTATACTTTTAGGACACTGATGCCTTACCGTCTAATTTTTAGAGTGTATATACCCTTTGAACTAACGAAAAGACACGTGTCACGATCTTAACGGCTTATCCAAAATTAATTTAATTTTTACCCACAATTAAAAAATTGACCCAAATAATTAAAAACCCACCAAATAATTTTAAGACCCACCCGTAAATAAAGCTAATTTTCCCTTTCTTCTCAAGTTCCGGCAACCAAAGACTGCACCACAACTCCATCTTCTCCGAGGAAGTTCCACAAACAAAGCCACCTCTAACTGCTACAAACCCAGCATCCGGCGATCCGGTGAAATCAGCGAAGTTGCAACCCTTCGGCCACCACGCACCCATCTCTCCCTCACCGTTGTTTCAATAGCTCTGGCAAGCAGCCGAGCATACCTCTAGCTCTCTTGACAAATCTTCAATAATGGCGACCAAGAGGACACTCCGTAAACAAGAAAAAATCAATCTCATTTCCATCAACTGAGAAACCCCCAAAGTTCTACTCATACATTCAAAGAGTTTTTGTCTGTGTCATTTATTTTGTCTAAAAAAGATTAGGGGATCTTACTTTGTTGATGAGAATTGTATTAAATTAGGGTAGAAATTAATATGAAATTTAACTTTAAAAAAAAACTATAACAATCTCGGTTAGGAAGGAGAAGATCGAGAAATTTAACTTAAAAAAGAAGAAGCTATAACCTTCTCTGTTAGGAAGGAAAAGATCGACAAGATAGTCTATTGGGGTTTGGGGTTATAATTTGGTGCGGGTCTTAAATTATTTGGGCGGATTTTTATTTAATCGGGTCAATTTTTTAATTATGGATAAAAATTAAATAAATTTTAGATAGATCATTTAGATCATGACATGTGTCCTTCCGTTAGTCCAAAGGGTATATATACTCCAAAAATTAAACGGTAAGGGCATCAGCGTCCTAAAAGTATAACGAAGGGTATTTACATACCATTTATGATAATTCAAGGATATATTTGTCCTTTTTCCCTAAATTGAATACTGCAACCTTTCTGTATCTGAAATGGGACTATTCCAACGAGAGACAATGCATGTGGTTTGTTGACACTTGAGATACACTTGTATGCTACTATACCTTATGCACCAATTAATTGCAATAATTGAATTGCGAGCTTTAGGTATATGTCATCTAACTTTGAGAAAATGCTCATTTGTGTCATTTAAATTTGACAAGAGAATTATTCATGTCATTATTTGTTCATTGAAAACGGTTCTAATTTTGGAAACCACTTTCTACACGTGGTTAATTATCGACTTTTTGGCTGACAAATTAGCTAGTATGGGATTGGAAGCAGCAAATATCTAAAAAAAGAAAAAAAAATGTGACTAATGTTAACAAAATAGGTAGAAAAAAGTATAAAGTTTAGCTCATCTGACACAACTTATGAACAATTGAACAACACGAGTAAGATTTGTGCCTCCTAAAACTTTTGAACAACACATGCAATATTTGTCCATCTGGCAAAATTTGGGAACAGTTAAGGCATAATACATAAATATGTCATTTAATTTGATCTTATTTCATATTTACGTCCTCCAACTTTGGGTGTGCACCAGTAGACACTAAAACTTATATAAAGTTGAACAAATAGAACATGAGTCCTATGTGGTATAATACATGTAGGACACCATGTAGGATGCAAATTGCTACGTAGGATGTCACATAGGACGTGTGTATCTATTTGTTCAATTTTATATAACTTTAAGTGTCTACTTGTGCACACCCAAAGTTGGAGGACGTAAATATAAAATGAAGTCAAGTTAAAAGTCATATTTATGTATTATATTTGCGACAATTTAACATGATAGATAGAAAGGAAAAATACAAATATACTCCTAGAACTATCGTAAATGGTATGTTTTATTCTATTTGAGATTTGAGAAGCAAACACATTGAGACTTGTATTTATCTTTCAATTCCGCATTTTTTATATTAGTGGCATGTACACGTGACAATCAGGTTATATGGTTATAATATAATAGAATGAATAAGTTTTTCGCTCTTATGTTATTCTTGTTTTACTTTCCGCATTTCTTTCATTTCGTTGGGTTGAGGCTGACATGTTTTGGTGGAAATAGACAAATGTCATCTTATCCATTTTTGGGTCGTGACAATATTTTTATGCTATGATTTTAAAATTACCATTAGAATCTAATGGTTCAATCGAAACACCATTTAAAATATCAATCTTCGAACAAGCACTTGAAACTCATCTAAGACCACCCAAACACAAACTAAATATGTCAATTAACTATAAAACACATTTCGGACCTATTGAAATCATCAAATCACTAATTTGATGTCATCTTAATAGAAAGTTCACAATCAACCATAACTTTCTTAAAACTCAAAAATACAACTACGGGGTCAAATCACTCCCCAACAACTTGGGATCCGTATAAACCATCTATCGTAGTCAAAAATCACCTTTCGGATCTAATGGAATTGTAATAATTTGAATTTGGGTTCATTAACCTAGAATGTTATCTTTGATCAAATTTCTCAACTTCCAAAATCAAAAATCTTCATCTTGACGCATTCGATCATCTTGGAAATCATGTCACTCATTTTCGCAAATTAAAAACAGCATAAGAATCTACAGAAAAATTCTAATTGGAATAAAAGAACTCAAAAGAATAAAAAAAAAAAAAATCATACAGATCATTACCATTATTATCTTAAGGTACAAAAATTAAAAATCAATTCAAAATAATAGTAAAAGTTGAATTGACCTTTGAATAAAATATCTAAGTTAATGGTTCATATCTTGCAACCTATTGTATTTCAGGCTTACATCAAAAGTAGTGTCCACCAAGAAAAAACTTTGTAGTGTATATGTCCTACATATATATTAAATCATACTTGTATGATGTCTTTTGTTGCTTGACAAATGAATTAACTTTAATACCATCTCCGACCTATTTTTATTTTATTTTATATTCTTTATATTTGGATAGTAAAATAGAGAATGAGCTCTCCAATCACTCTCTATTTCACTCTTTATTAATAATTTATAGAGAGTTGAATAGTAGTCACACCCTCTGTTTCACTTTTTTATTATTTCTATTATTTTGTAATTCACAGTATTTTTCAGATAAGGTCACTAATTAAATCACTAATATTTGTAATTCTTTTGAAATGTAATATAATATTTTAAAAATATATTATTTAATATATACTACTTTTATCTCGAATTATTAATGTTTCAAAAAAAATTAATTTTCATCACTTTAATATGATTTGATTTATTATTAATTTTCACTATAAAGAATGCACAGAATTAAATGGTCTACAATTGTTCAAACTATTTGTGATCCACGTTCCCAAAACAAGAATTTATCGCGATGAAACAAGAATCGTGCCGAAAAGATGTTGAACATACCTTCAGAGTTTTGCAATCACGTTTTGCAATTGTTGCAGGACAGTCACGTTTTTGGAGAAAGGAAGTGTTACTTGATATAATGACTACATGTATTATACTGCTCAACATGATAATTCGTGATCATGATGCACCAATTCAAGATGTCGTAGAGGCTCCAACTGCAACAACATAAATGGTATCAGATGAAAATCTCCGATTTGAACAATTTGTATCTAGACATAAAAAATAATGGACAAAAATGCTCATTTTGAACTCTGTAATGCGTTAATAGAGCATTAGAGCAACATAATACTCTTGAAAGTTGAGTACTTTATGATATATAATTGTATTTCATTAATGATTTCACTTTTATTTGAATTGTCCATTAATTTGTATATTATATAATATTTGTTTGCAAGTTATTTTATTTAGAAAATTAAAATAAAATATAATGTTATATTAAATGAAAAACTTGAAAACATAAAATTTTATATCACATGAAAATAATATAAATTGATTATTTGGGGGAAAAAGAATTTATATTATGAAATAGAGAAGATAGTAAAATAGATAATAGGAAAAGAATTTCCAAGTGTAACGACCGGGTTCCATCGTTATAGAAAAGCCAACGGGAAAAAATTTTTGGTCGGAAAACTTTTTCGTAGTAACTTGGAAATTCTCAACCTAGTCCAGATTTTGACGAAATCGGAGTCATTAAGGTGTAGGGAAATCTTGTAGCAATCAGGTGACTTATTTATGAATTTGATTACATGAGTAGTTAGATAAGTCGTTAAGGAATCCGTACGACTTTATGGAATTGAATACGGGTGAGTAAAACTCCCGAAATCGATCTTAGCGTGAGCGGTATTTTCTGAGCTTCATTGGATAAGGGTGTGTTGTGAAATGGGGGTCTTGGAATTATTAAAATAGCTCACTGGTTCCGTGCAAGCCGCTGGAACAGTATTTCTACCGCCAGTGCGTGGTCGTACAGCGGGGTGAGGGCAGCTGTGGCAGGTTCAACGAGACTTAAGGTCGTAAATAAACCCCAAAATGACTTTATTCTGCACTTTTCGACCTTGAGAGCTAGGAGACGACCCCATACGAGTTCTTGACAGTTTTCCACCATTCTTGAGGCTAAAAGTAAGTTTTTCACTCCCCGAATCCATTTTTTCTATCAGTAAAACATCATAGAATGGGTAATTATCAATGGGGGAGGGTTTTGAATTGGAAACCATGGTGGAAAAGGCCTTATTTTGGATACTTGGTATCATGGGTATGATCTAGGGTTGTTAGAATTGTTAGTAATTCGGGTAATTGATGATTGTTTATTGATTTCCGTGTTATTATGATTGTTTGTAGACCAAGAACAAGCGGAACGAATCCAGAAAGGGAAGGATCAAGTTTCTTAGGGTTTCAAGCTTGTTTTGAGGTAAGTGATGGTTGTGGTTCTATGATTGTGTGATGTATGTTTATTCTTGCTTCATTATGATACTTGCATGTATGTGAATGTGGCATTGTCGATCACACTTGTTGTAAATGAGATAGATGAATGATGAATGCCATGAATCATGACTTATTTGTATGAACTTGAGAACGTACTTGTGATTGTGATTGTGGTGTGTTGAATGGATCAATTGCCACGTTCCGACATAACTAATTGGGATCGATTGACACATTTCGGCATAATTATGGGATCGGTTGCCACGTTTCGACATAACATTGGATCAGGTACCACGTTTCGGTATGCTAACTGTTTGGGTTTGGGTTCCATGAAATAACCAATGACTTGTCATAATTGTGTATATTGTTGAGAATGTGATCATCGATATTGTATATGTTCGGTATTTTGCATGTTTATAATGTTATATTGACTTTCTTATGTTACACTTAGTGAAATAGCCGCGTGATCCTACCAGTACATTGTGATTGTGTACTGATACTGCACTTGCTCTTATTTTTATTGAGTACAGGGAATCTTCAAGCAGCTACTGACAGACCTCGCTTAGAAGATCAGTGATCGTCGTTCGAATTCAAGGGTGAGCCAATTCTTTCGGGCTGCCATGAGTTCTCCTTTCGTCTATGTCCACACTTCCGGACTAAGACATTTCTATTAGTTATTAGTACATTAGTTTGGGGTTGCATCCCTTCTTGTTTAGACTTGTTGAACTTTAGATGTTTTGGTACATTGACTTTCAGGTTCTAGGTTATTCTTCCGCATTGTTTAGTTCGTTGTTAGATTTTTGTTGGAGTTTATGGGAACTTCTTATTTCTTTCCTTAGTATTTAATTTGCTTTCGTAACTTAAATGCTTTAGTTTTTGATTTAGTTGCTTGGCTTGGGGTTGTAGTAGTGGTTCTCCCACATGAGGGTTAGTGTGGGTGCCAATCACGACGGTCTGGGTCGTGATAAAGTTGGTATCAGAGCCTAGGTGCATTGATCTCAATGTACCAAAACGAGTCTAGTAGAGTCTCGCGGAACGGTACGGGGATGCCTTTACTTTTCTTCTAGAGGCTATAGGACTTTAGGAAATCTCTCTATTTTTGTGTCTCCTTTCGTGCTATAACTTGATTCCAATTGGTATCTATCGATTTAAATTGGTATCTAGCCTCCTTCACTATTCTGTCCGCAGATGGTTAATATTAGATACAACGACATCAGGCTCGTAGCTCCCGTCAATGCTCCAGCTGAGGAATCTGCAGCGAGAGGTCGCAGTCGAGGCAGGGGTAAAGAAAGAGCTAGGGGTAGAGACCAAGGAAGAGTAGCACCTGCTAGGAATGGAGCTCCTGTTGAGAATGCTCATGTGAATGAGAACCCTCCTGGGCATTATGAAGAGATTGAAGAGGAGAATGTTGATATTGAGAATGTTGCGGATGTGCGACAAGAGGAAGAGGTGCAAACTGAGACTATCGATTTTCCCCCATAGACCTAGTGTTAGCTCGATAGATTATGTCATTCTTGGAGGGGTTGGTTAGTCCTAGAGTGCTTCCTTTTGCTCAAGCAACTCAAGCACCTACTAATCCTCATATTGCTAGCAATGCGCCCAACGTGGGTGGGACCGGAGGTAATGATGCTTTCTTTCATCCTTTGTTGGGTTCTGTTATGACCGGTAATGAGCATGAGATGTTGACTAAATTTTTGAAACTAAAGCCTCATGTGTTTCTTGGTTCTGAGAATAAGGATGCTTATGAGTTTATCTTAGACTGCTATAAGAGGCTTCATAAGTTGGGAATTGTCCATCAGCATGGGTTGAGTTTGTGTCCTTTCAACTTCAAGGTGAGGCTAAGTAATGGTGGAGAGATTATATAGAATGCGGATCTTCTACTTTACCTCCACTTACTTGGACCCAATTTCATGCTCTGTTTTTGGAGAAATATGTGCTTAGGACTTTGAAGGATCGCAAGAAGGATGAGTTCATGGCTTTGGAGCAAGGTGGTATGACTGTGGCTGCTTATGAGGCCAAGTTCCATGTTTTGTCTAGATATTCTACTCAATTGGTGACTACTGAAGAGGAGGGGATCCGGTTATTTATTAGGGGACTAAATTCTCAATTGCAGGTATTATCTGTTCATATGACTTCTGCAGGGAGGAGCTCTAATGAGGTAACATACTATGTTAAGAAAGTGGAGGGGGTGAGGCGAGATGGTCAGGCTAAGGCATTGGTTAAAAGGGCGAAGAATTCAGGCAACTTTCAAGGTTCTTATTCCAGAGGTTCAGAGAGGCCAACGCTTGCAACCAAGCCAATTTAGTCCGCTATACCCGCCTCTACAGGTACTCAGGAACTCCACCTTATAATTTGATTCAGGATAGCCAGGTAGTCACACATTCAGTGGGCAGCATGCCATTTTTTTATCGTACATGTCACAACTGTGGTGAACCTGGGCATATGAGAAGAGATTGTCCCCACCTACGTGTGTTAGATTCCGCTCAGCAGCAGTCTAGAGCAGTGGTACCCATGGGAAATGGTAATAATAGTCGAGGGCATCCACAAGGTGGGCGATGAGGTAATCAGCGAGGCCGTGGAGGTAGAGGAAATGGTAATACAGGCAGGGGTAACATGCAACCAGGCATAGAAATGACTCTTCAAGATGATAGGGCTCAGTGTTTTGCCTTTCCGGGCAAAAATGAGGCAGAGGCGTCTGATGCGGTGATCACATATACTATTCTTGTCTATGATTGGATGGCTAATGTGTTATTTGATCCGGGTTCTACTTATTCTTATGTATCCGTGCGATTTTCCTCAAGGTTTGATATGATTTGAGATATACTTGATGCCCCTATCCATGTTTCTACCCCCAGTTTGGAGAGTCAGTCATAGTTACCCATGTTTATCGTGTTTGTCCTATTTTGTTTATAGGTTTTTAGACTTGGGCTGATTTGGTAATTTTGGATTTAACTGATTTTGATATAATCTTAGGCATGACTTGGTTGTCCCCCTAATATGTTGTGCTTAATTGTAATACTAAGTCTCTAACTCTAGAAATTTCGGAAAGGGAAAAATTAGAGTGGGAAGGGGTGTACAAGCCAAAGCAGGCTAAGATCATATCCTCTATTCGGGATGGAAAATTGGTAGAGCAGGGTTGTTTGGCTTATTTGGCTCATATTAGGGATGTTGATATTGAGGCTCCATCCATTGGGTTTATTCTTGTGGTGTCAAAATTTAGAGAAGTGTTTTCTAATAACTTGTTTGGTATGCCTCTGGATAGGGATATAGACTTCTGCATTGATTTAGAACCTGGTACTCGTCTCATTTCTATCCCTCCATATGGCATGGCTCCGACAGAATTTAGAAAGCTTAAGGCTCAAATCCAAGAGCTTCTTGATAAGGGATTTATTCGTCCTAGTGCTTCCTCATGGAGTGCTCCAATTTTGTTTGTTAAGAAAAAGGATGGTAGTATGAGAATGTATATAGATTACCGACAATTGAATAGGGTCACTATTCAAAACAAGTATTCTTTGCCTCGAATAGATGATCTTTTTGACCAATTGCAAGGTGCATTAGTTTTCTTTAAGATTGATCTAAGGTCTGGCAACCATCAGTTGAAAATTAGGTCTGAGGATGTGCCCAAGACGGCATTTAGGACTCGTTATGGGCACTATGAGTTTTTGGTTATGTCTTTTGGTTTGACCAATGTGCCTGTAGCTTTCATGAGTTTAATGAATGGGGTGTTCAAGTCATTTCTTGATTCTTTTGTCATAGTCTTTATTGATGATATTTTGGTTTATTCGAAAAGTAAGGAAGAGCATGTCGACCATCTTCGTATTGTTTTGGGTGTTCTTGGAAAACAAAGGTTGTATGCTAAATTTTCTAAGTGTGAAGTTTGGTTGACTTCGATTGCATTTTTGGGGATGTAGTTTCGAAAGAAGGGGTAATGGTAGACCCTCAAAAGATTTAGGCGGTAAAGAATTGGGTTTGACCATATTTTGTAACTGAAGTTAGGAGTTTTGTGGGGCTTGCTGGCTATTATCATCGATTTGTGAAGAACTTTGCTTTTATTGCCACCCACTTGACTAATTTGACCAAAAAGGAGATACCATTTGAA
Organism: Solanum tuberosum; assembly: GCF_000226075.1. Lineage (NCBI taxonomy): Eukaryota > Viridiplantae > Streptophyta > Magnoliopsida > Solanales > Solanaceae > Solanum > Solanum tuberosum. The sequence goes on along the minus strand of NW_006239506.1, from coordinate 91,946 downwards.
TAGACTGAAAAATGTGAGGAGAGCTTCCAAAAGCTCAAGGCTCTTTTGACCACCGCACATATTCTAGCATTACCAGTAGAAGGTGAAGATTTTATTGTTTATTGTGATGCTTCACATTCTGGTTTGGGTGATGTGTTGATGCAGGATAGGAATGTTATAGCTTATGCATCACGTCAATTGAAGGTGCATGAGAGGAATTACCCAACAAACAATTTTGGGTTGGCAGCGGTAGTGTTTGCTCTTAAGATCTGGCGACATTATCTGTCTAGTGTCAAGTGTCAAGTGTTTACTGATCATTGTAGTTTGCAGCATGTGTTCACTCAAAAGGATTTGAATTTGAGACAACGAAGGTGGATGAAGTTACTTAAAGATTATGATGTCACCATTCAATACCATCCGGGCAAGGCTAATGTGGTGGCAGACGCTTTGAGTCGAAAAACAGTGAGTATGGGTAGTTTAGCTTGCTTAAGTGTATCCAAACGACCTTTGGCTAAGGAAATTCAGACCTTAGAGTCTAAGTTCATGCAGTTGGGCATCTCAGAAAGAGGTGGGGGTGCTAGCTAGCATTAAAGTGAGGGCCACATTCATTGAGGAGATCAAGGTCAAACAGTTTGATGATGAGAATTTGGAGGAGCTTAGAAAGAAGATTGCGATTAGTAAGGCACAAGAGACTATTCTTGATGCGGAAGGTGTGCTCAATTTTAAAGGAATAATATGTGTTCCTAGAGTAGATGACTTGATTAAGAAATTATTGGCGGAGTCTCATGGTTCGCGATATTCTATCCATCCGGGTGTGACCAAGATGTATCGAGATTTGAAGCGAATTTATTGGTGGCCGGGCATGAAGAAGGATATAGTGGAGTTTGTAGCTAAGTGTAAAAATTGTCAACAAGTGAAGTATGAACATCAAAGGCCTGCAGGTTTGCTTCAAAGAATGTCAATTCCGGAATGGAAGTGGGAAATGATAGCCATGGATTTTATGGTTGGTCTTCCCAAGACTTTGGGGAAGATTGATTTTATTTGGGTAATGGTTGATAGATTGACCAAGTCAGCCCATTTTATTCCGGTAAGAATAGATTATAATGTTGAACAATTGGCTAAAGTTTATGTGAAAGAGATTAGTGAGGTTGTATGGGGTGCCCCTCTCTATCATCTCAGAACATGGTACCCAATTCACCTCCAAGTTTTTGAGGAAATTGTATGATGAATTGGGCACACAACTCAATTTTAGTACAACCTTCCATCCACAGACTGACGGGCAATCAAAGAGGACTATCCAAGTGTTAGAGGACATGTTGAGGGCATGTATGATTGATTTTGGAGGACATAGGGATTAGTTCTTACCTTTGTTTGAATTCTCCTATAATAATAGTTATCACTCCAACATAGATATGGCACCATTTGAGGCACTCTATGGGAGGGGATGTAAATCACTCATAGGATGGTTTGAGGCTAGGAATGTGAAACATTTAGGGGTTGATTTAGTGAAGGATGCTCAAGATAAGGTGAGGATTATTCAAGCTAAGTTTTTAGCAACACAGAGTAGACAAAAGAAGTATGCGGATCATAAGGTAAGAGACACACATGTTTAAATCGTTTCCAAGTTTTAGTATGTGTGATTTATTAAAGAAAGATAATAGACTTGGTGCTTGAAGTCGACTAAAAAAATGTTGTTTTGATCATCATACTGAACATTGGGGCAAGGGAGTGCTATTGAATCGAGAACTGTATTCATAGTTATTCTTTAGATTCTTACACAACTTAATTCATGTTCTCCAGGGAAGACAAGGGGATGATATCAATGGTTTGTTATCGACAAGCAAGGATGATTTTCAACCTCCAAAATTCAAGGGAAGTGCAAAAACAACCTTCCAAGCTCTTTTCACCTTCCCTCTCTGAGCTAATACACTAAGGTGAGAGACTGCAAAGAGTTTATGGATTTAGGACGTTTCGTCTTGAGCTGCCTAATAATTCTACTTTTTGCACTTGGAAGGATCTCTCTTGAAACACATATTAGAGTCATGGGATCCTATATTTCGATGACTTGTAAAGACGAGAATTGTTTGCAAGGTCATTAGATTCATTTACATGTATGTATTGCATTCTTTCGAATGTGCTCTTGACTGACAATTCTTGTATTTTTGAATAATATCTTGATATCATCAGATTAATAGAGCACAGAAGAATATTGAACTCACATCCTTATTGCCTTCTGGCATATCCAGAATTTTCTGGGCAGCTTTTTTATAGGGATAATACATATATTTGACCTTAAACTTGGCTTCAAATTTTAACTTTGACCTCCAACTTTCATAGTGCACAAACAAGCACTTTAACTATCCAACCTTTTAATAAATAAACACGCGATTTTTGAAGCCAAGAGCGTGAATTGCACACGCTGCCACGTGTATTATTGAGCCACTCAATGGCTGCCAACTAATTAAACACTTTACACCTCCATTTTAGAACTAAAAAAATAAAAATTAATCAAGGGTAGAGTTGTCATTTCAGCATTTTTTTCACTGTTGTGTGCCTCAAAAATTACTTCTCACTCGCGCAAAATGCGTGCACATCACGTCGTTTGCCAGGTAAGACACGCGTGTTTATTTATTAAAGGTTGGATAGTTAAAGTGTCTATTTGTGCACTTTGAAAAGTTGGAGGTCAAAGTTAAAATTTTGAAAGCCAAGTTTAAGGTCCAATATATGTATTATGCCTTTTTTATAAGTGTCACTTCTACCTATTTGTGTATCTTACGACGAAAATGAGAATGCAAAGCAAAAGGAAAAGCAAAACTATAGCTAGATGTGATAATTACTAACTATTTTCTTTGTTAAATAGCTATGTTTTATACACTAACAGTATTAAAAAAAGTTCACTAACAATGCAATTTAATCAGCTACAGCTAGTTAGTATTATTGTTAAGAGGGGAATTCAACTGAAGAAATCACCACCAAATGACATTGGAAATGGATAGTTTTGAAGTTCTGTTCATGAGGCAAGCGGGGTCAAAAGTTTAAGACCATCACCTCCAATGCCATTCTCTTCTAGTACTCTATTATTGCTTAAGGGATTAGGAACAAAGTTGCATCTTGATGCCCTATAAAAGGAGATGCCTCTTTCACAGAAAATTGATGAAGTGATACAAAACGTTATAGGTGGCAAATGAGCGGGTTGAGCTGAATTTGGACGGATCAAAATGAGTGGCGTAATAATCCATCCGAATGTCACTTAGGCTAAAACGGGTAGTTGAAATGGATCGAGTCCATTGAGCTATAATTGCCTAAAACTTCAATACCTTATAAAATTATTTTCTTTATTATGATTATATATAATATATAAAATAAAATAGAATGTACTTTTTTTGAAATTATTTTGACTAAGTTTTTCATGAGCTGATTTAAGCTAAATATCAACCAAAACTTTGATGGGCTAAACTAATAAATAAATGAATCCATAATTAATCCAAACTTAAACGAGTTATAATTTTATAAGCTAATTTTACCACTCTACAAAATACATCTAATAATCAAACTTTGTGAATAAATGAACCCTCAAGTTGCAAGTGGATTGTAACACCAGATTATTTTATTATTGGATAGCCCGCCTGGCTTGATTTGCAAAATTTTGTTAGTCAACAAAATACTACATTTTCCTAATATGAAATGTCAAATTTAGCTCATTTTATATCCAACCCCTCCAATTCTGGAAGGATCAAATTGAAAACATATTCATTGATGGACCAACAATTGGATTACCAAGAATAGTTGTAGTTTTGACATAATTTGACTATGTTTATCTCACTAGTACCTAAAGAGTTTAGCCACTATGACTGTTATGCCACTAACTCAATTATTATTAAATATTTTTACGACAATAAATACTGTCATGTCTGAATTACTTGTGCCCAACTAAAAAAGAGAGTAGATTCCTGTACATTGTCAAGATTGATGTGCGGTCACTTTCAGCTACCATTATTGTCAAGATTAATAATGTGGATATTTTCTTATCAATTTAATAAGAAAAAGTAATAAAATATTTTTAGTCCATAATATAATAAACATATAAAATAAACTTGTTTTACTCTATATAAACAAGAAAAGCATGTATCCATAAAATAATATTCCATTTCATACTTTCTAAAAAATGGAGACTCAACAATTACCCTTAATCTTCTTTATTTCACTCTTGTTATTTCTTTACTTCATATTCTATCTATTTCAAATATGGAAAAAATCAAAAACCTTAACCAAAAAATTGCCTCCTGGCCCATGGAAGCTACCTATTATCGGGAACTTGCACCAATTAGCGAGTCATGGAGGCCTGCCACATCACACTCTCCGAACCCTATCACAAAAATACGGGCCATTAACACACTTACAACTAGGAGAAATTTCCGCGATTGTTGTATCTTCACCTGAAATGGCAAAAGAAATCATGAAAACTCAAGATGTTCGTTTTGCAACTAGGCCTCAAAGTATGACTGGAAGTATTATTTTTTACAATTATTCGGACATAGCATTATGTCCATATGGTGATTACTGGAGAAATATGCGCAAAATATGTGTCCTGGAACTTCTTAGTGCAAAAATGGTCAAATCATTTAACTCAATTCGACAAGAAGAGATGTCAAGTCTCGTCTCATCTATCATCAATTCTACGCCTGATGAGTCGTTGGTTAACCTATCGAATAAAATTTTTTGGTTTACAGGTTCTGTAACTTGTAGATCTGCTTTTGGGAAAGTTGTTCATGATCAAGATAAGTTGATTATGTTGGTGAAAGAGGCTGTTTCGTTGTCTTCAGGATTTGACTTAACTGACTTGTTTCCATCACATAAATGGCTTCACGGGATCAGTGGGATGAAGTCTAGGTTGTTGAAGGCTCACGAAAAGGTTGATGTGATTTTAGAGAAGCTCATTAATGAGCATTGCGAAAATAGAGCAAATGGTAACAAAGGTAATGGTGAGTCCGGAGCTGAAGATTTGATTGATGTTTTACTACGAGTCATGGAGAGTGGGGAATTTGGAATGCCAATCACAAATCAAAATATCAAAGCAGTTATTTTTGTAAGTTTTAGTGCCTATAACTTTTGAATTTGATTTATTATGCTACCTAGAGTTTTCAAGTTTGAATTAGGAAAAAATTCGAATATTTTTTCTACGTGTAGGAAATGTTCATGGCAGGAGCTGAAACATCATCGACAACAATTATTTGGGCGTTTTCAGAAATGATAAAAAATCCAGGTGTTATGGCGAAAGCACAACTTGAAGTTAGAGAAGCCTTTAAAGGAAAGAAGACATTTGAAGATATCGATTTAGAGGAGTTGAAGTATTTGAAATTAGTGATAAAAGAAACACTAAGGTTACACCCCGCGGCTCCTCTATTAATCCCAAGGGAATGTAGAGAAGAAACACAAATTGATGGATACAATATACCTATCAAAACTAAAGTTATAGTGAATGCGTGGGCAATTGGAAGAGATTCTAGATATTGGCATGACGATCCAGAGAGCTTTATACCTGAGAGATTTGAGAATAGTTCTATTGATTTTAGAGGAAATAACTTTGAGTTTATTCCGTTTGGTGCAGGAAGAAGAATGTGTCCGGGAATGTTATCCGGTTTAGCTACTGTAGGGCATTCTTTAGCTAAGTTGTTGTATCACTTCGATTGGAAACTTCCTGATGGAGTTAGTGTTGATGATTTTGATATGACTGAAGCAGAAGGAGTAGCTGCCAGTAGAAAGAATGATCTTTGCTTGATTGCTACTCCTTTTGATCTCTCTTAATGGTTTGTTAGTTGTTACTACATGTTTATCTAATAATTGCTAGTATACACTCTTTTGTGTCTCAATTTATGTAGCATCTTTCAAATTTTAATAATCAAACAAGTTTTTTTTGTCTTTTATATATTTTGACCCGTTGTTAGTTATTGTGACTCATATATACTTCTTAATTACGTAGTCTTTCAAAATGTGTAAATTTTGTTTGAAGAACCTTATGGATTCTATGTTTGAATTCAAAATCCAAATTAAAAAATTTATTTCTCGAAATTCAAATTTCGTGCCATGTAAATTAGGACAGAGGAGGTAATAGCTTATTTCTCTTTTACATGGTATGTTTGTGAACAACATAAACTTACACTACTACTTTAAAGTCACAATTTTCCTATTGAAAAATGTTCTCGTGGCTATTTCCATTTGGTTGAATTGGTGAGAAAGAAAAAAATAGGACTTATCATATGAAAAGAATTATCAAATTTCCCATATTTCAATGAAAATCTGTTTACCAATGCATTTTTTCAGTGAGCTGATTATGAAAAATGAGTAGGAAAATCAGGTTCTATAGTTCAAATTTTCTACTAATTTGCAGTGAGAAAAATCTTTATTTTTACTAGTGTAGGTTTTATCTTCGGGATATTATGGCTCTACTTGAAAACTAAAGGCATAATACATAAATGTGCCCTTTAACTTGGTCTCAAATGACATTTATGCTTTTTAACTTTGAGTATGCACAAGTAAACACTTAATTTGTATAAAATTGAACAAATAGACATATTCGTCCTACGTGGTGTCCTACATGACAATTTTGTGTCCAATGTGGCATCATATATGTATTATGCCACATAGAATGCATATATCTACTTGTTCAATTTTATACAAATTTAAGTTTCTACTTATGCACACCCAAAATTAGAAAGCATAGATGCTAATTGAAGCCAAATTAAATGACATTTTTATATTTCCTCTGTCCAATAATAGTTGTCCACTATTGACTTGACACATCTCTTAAGAAATAATAAATAATAAGGGGTAATATTACTATTTTATCCTTTGACTTTATTAAATTTAATGCTTTGAGAAATGAATTAGATGATAAATAGTATTTAACAGCAAGGGTAGAATAGACACAAAATATAAATTATCTCTTGATTTTTTAAACTGAACAAATATTATAAAATAATTATTTTAGTATAATGGACAACTACTGTTATACGAAAGGAATACTATATATAAAAAATAAAACAGAAATAACTGAACATTTATATGTTTATGTATTTTGTCAAGATTGGTGTGCCATGACTCTTCTGCAACCTATTGTTTAACAGGAAAGGAGCCTTTAGAATATGGATGGATACTGTCAAGTTAGGTGTGCCATAAATTTTGTACCACAAATTAGGTTAAACATTTGGATAAATATCTTACGGACATTTTTATCTATGTACTTTTAGAAAAAAATCATATTTATTTTGTTTTTATACTTTTTCGATATTTTTATCCATGCCATTTGAAATTAAACCTATATATATAAATATATATATATATATATATATATTTAATCATTTTTCATTTTTTATTATAATATTTTTAATTATCGTTTGAGTATTAATTATATCAATTTATGCTTATGCAATAATTGCGTTCTTTTACGAAAGAAGAAGACTTATTGCATAGAATGGATCTGAAAAGCCTCATTGCGCGACTTGCGCTCTCAGAATTCAGATTCAACCCATTAAGTCCATTTGTTTTTTTTTTTAAAAAAGGCTCAGAATGGATCTGAAAAGATCTTAACGAAGAGAGTCTCATGCCTCATTTGTTTGCACTTAATGGAGGTCTGAATCTTAATCATTCAGATTCAGTCCATTAAGTGTGTTTGGTTTTTAGGTTTGAATCTGAATGCTTCAAATTCAGCCATTCAGATTAAGCCCATTAAGTCCATTTGTTTCTTTTTTCAAAAAACCTCTTAATGGACCTGAAAAGGTCTGAACGGATCAGATCTGCAGGAGAGTCTTAACATCATTCAGACTTATTTAATAAGTTATAAAATAATATTATATCGCTTCTCTCGGTCTTTGCGTGACTTTTGCTCTCACAACTACAAACTTTCTTCCTCTCTTTTCTCAATCAAACACCAATTTTTTCCTCTTGAACTGATAAATTTTCATAATCTTTACACGTACTTTTTTTATATTAATAACTTTCTTAGGGTGTATTGATGTTTGTCAAAAACACTTGTTGCAATAATATTTTTAGCGTATTGATGTTCATCAAGGTTTTTGAGTGAAAAAATACTATTCATAATTAAAAAATAATAATTATGTATACATATTTGAGGTCTCTTATTAGAATTTTGCCTTAGGCCAATTATTTTATTGAGACTCTTTGATCATCAAATTCGTTTGTGAGATATAACACTAATATATTATTGTTGTTGAACTAGTTGGTGACAAAAATAATGGAGCTCTTAATAATTCTCCATCCCAATCTTCAGTTTCATCTGGAAAAAAAGTTTTGGGAAGAAAAAACTTATTCGTCTGAATTGGAAATTGATGAGAAGATGATTACTACTATGGAGTTATTGATTAAAAAAATAGTGCACCTACATTTGAAGAATTAATGAAAAAATTGATGGACTTGGATGGGAAGAGTCATTATACAGTACATCTGTTAGTATATTTTGTGAAAGTGTCCACTACAAAAAAGCATGAATGACGTTAGAGGTTCACAAGTTAGAGAATTGGATTAAGGTTATACGGAAAAAAAATAAGAATTCTTTAGTTTTTTCTAATTAGCCAAAATATATGTTAGGCGTTGATAGTGTAATACCTTATTTATTATATTTCAACTAGTATTTATCATACTTATTGAACTTTTTGACATTATATTGTGCCTATAAAATACTTTTTATTCGTGATTTTTTTATGTTATGCTTGATGATTATGATATTTTTTTTAATCAAAAAGTAATACTTTGTTGAAATGAATTTCTTATAATTTTTTATTAATATAATGTTTGATTTCATATGCACATTCAGATATTGAAAACAAACAATAATCATTCAGTATTCAGATTTGGAGACAACATCTTAATATTCAGATGTGTATTCAGATCTAGACACGTAGCTCTTAATACAAATCTTAATGTTCAGATGTGTATTCAGATACAGAGGTCTTAGTCTTAATGAAAACAAATGTGGCCTTAACAACATTCAGACTTATTAAATACACTCGAAAACAATGATGTAGCCTCTCCCTCTCATTGCACGACTTGCTCTCTCTCTCTACAAACTTTCTTCCTCTCTTTTCTCAACCTAACACCAATTTTTTTCCTCTTGAACTGGTAAGTTTTCATACTCTATACAAGTATTTTCTTATATTAACAATCTTTTTGGGTTGTATTGATTTTTGTCAAGAACTGTTGTTGTAATAATATTTTTGGGTGTATTGATGTTTATCAAGAACTCAAGATTTTTGAGTAAAAAATAGTAGTCATGATTAATAACAACTACCATATATACATATATGAGGTCTCTTATGAAAATTTAATTTGTTTAGGCCAAAGACATTGAAGACTTCACCTCTACCCTTTCGAATTTGTGTACATATTTTTTTGAAGGTTGTACTACAACAAGAGTGCATGATTGGAGTCCAAGTTATACTTATATTTAGTAGGTGACAAAAATGATGGAGCTCCTAATAATTTTTCATCCCAATCTTCAGTTCGATTGAAGAAAAGTTTTGAAGAAGAAATTGATGAGAAGATGAGTACTGCTTTGGATTTATTGATTAAAAAATAGTACAACTAGCTTTGACGAATGCAAAGAAAAAATTATATGAAATTGGATGCGAAGAACCATTATATAGTACAATTGTTAGTGATGATGACGCTAGAGGTTCACTAGTTAGAGAAATTGATTAAGGTCATCCGAAAAAATAGAAATTCTTTAATTTTTCTGACTAGCTAGAATATATGTTAGGCTTTGATGATGTGAAACCTTCTTTATTATTTTTCAACCAGTATCTATCATACTTATTGAACTTTTTGATATTATATTATTCCTATGAAATATATTTTTTCGTGATATATTTTCTTATCAAGAGATGTTTATGTTGAATTCTTAAAAGAAATCATGTTACAATAATTTTTATATCGATATATAATTTTTATTTGCATATCACATAATTTATTTTAATCAAATATAAACATTTAAAATATTATTTTTATTAAAAAATAATATTTTTTTGTTGAAATGAAATTTTTATAATGTTTAGTTTCATATGAAAACAAACAATTTTAATCATTTAGGTCTAGACATCTAGATCTTAATGCATTCAGATATCTTAATCATAATGGAAACAAATGAGACCTTAATGGTTGAATCTGAATGATTAAGATTTAGACCTTCATTAAATGCAAACAAATGAGGCCTTAGAAAGACGAAAGAAATTTGGATCCGACTTCCCATTAATTCTTCCCTTCTACTTTATTTGACTTATATTTCACGATGCTAAAATAAAATAATATGAAGATAAAACGGTTCAACGCAAAAATAAATTAAACGGAAGAAAAGAAAAGAAAAAAGAGGAGGGAGACAAGTGGGGAACATAGCAGCAAACCAGTGACCATCAATTTGTCAATAGAAATTTGGTCACTATTTGGCCCTGATTTTTTAAAAGTTATTTTGGACTTTATTATTTTATTTGAGACTTTTTTTATATATTTATAAATAGTTTATATATTTCTTTTGAAAAGAGAGTTTGAGAGCAGTTGTGTGAAGTAAGGCGAAAAATTTGGTAATTGTTATACGATAAAGATAATAGAAGTTAAATAGCTACGAACAATAGAAAAAGAATAGTAATGTTTTTCTTCCAATATTTCAAAATGTGTGTATTTTTACGGATAAGAGGAATATATATAGAAGGTAGGAGTGTTTTTGTAATATTTCGAAAAAGAAGAGAATAAAAAGTATCACAAAGATCTGGGCTCGTAACCTACAAAAATGTAGAAGCAAAGGGTGAGTACCAAGCACACGGCACTCAACAAGTAAACTTTTAAACACAAGTTAAGGGAAAAGAATACGGGTACTTCTTACACCCGAAACGAACCTCCACAACTACAATATGCATAAAAATCAGTCCAACCTAATAGTTAACAATTTACATAGCATATTAGGTTGAACTGGTTTTTATGCAAGTTGTAGTTGTGGAGGTTCGGTTGGGGTGTAAGGAGTACCCGTATTATATTCCCTTAGCTTGTGTTTAAAAGTTTACTTGTTGAGTACCGTGTGGTTTGGTACTCACCCTTTGCTTCTACATTTTTGTAGGTTACGAGCTCGAATCTTTGTGATACTTTGCATTCTCTTCTTTTCTGAGGCTTCCTCTAGAGATTTGAGAGGTAGTTGTTTGTCATCTCACCAGACCTTCTTACTCTTATATATGATCTTGTTCTATTTTAGAGACAACATCATTTGAGACTTATGTTTTCTTTCAATTCTAGTGTTTACATTATAGGCTTGTGCACGTGATAACCAGGTTTTGGGATATGTTATGCCGTAATTTTTCTATCTTTGGAAAAATCACTTTTTGAAATGTTCCAAGTATAAAATATTTTAAGAAAAATACTTAGAAAAGAGTCGTCACTTAATTTTTTAAAGAAATTAAGAAAACTTATAATTTTCAAAGATTTAAACAGAAAAATCCATTTGAAAATACCAAAGAGGGTTTGGGGTTCAATTTACACTTAGAGAAGGGTTTAAGCATTCGAAGTATCCGCTAACATGCGATTGACCTGCGACTTGACTAAAATATATTTGACTATTTTTCGGAAAATAATGATTTAACATAAAAAATAATAACTTATAATATTTGATTAACTTTGAGAAAATAGTTAAATAAATGACACATTTTTTTAAAAAATTTTTTTTAGAGAAAGGGATCCAAAATGAAACATTTGACTCAAAATACAAGTGATTAGAATATTAATAAAACTAGATTAATTTAAAAAAAATTAATTTATTTTGAAATAATAATTTAAACCAATTTGATAAATTAAAGCATGAAAATCATTTTAAATTAATTGACTAACCATTTTTGAGAAAATGACTAAGTAAGTATATATATTTTTTTTTAATTGATTGAAAAGGTTTTGACTAATATTTTTAAAGTTTATTTGAGAAAAATACTTTAACTAAAACAAACAATTTTAAAATGAATAAAATGTGATTAAGTGAAAAGCATTAAAGAACAACTCTTTTAAGGACCAAAGGTTAACTTAATAAAATTTTAGACCAATATACTTAGATTAATAAAATAAATGAAACACAAAAACAATGAAATATATTAAAATTAACCAACACAAAGAAATAACTCATCTTTTGGGGAATTCATTAAGTTAATTAACAATTATAAAGTTAGAGTTTAAACAACAAACAATAAATAATCACAATTAAATAATTAAAGAGTAAGGGAGAATTTGAATTTGGGCCTCCTTCTAGGCCAATTTCGCTGAAATTTTTGGGGTTCAATCTTTATCTCATTTTTGTATACACCGACTGTATATCAATGTATATCGACACGTATATCAGCTCTTTTCATGTATATCTTTCTTCCAAACACGTGTTTGACTTTTGGACCTGTATATCGATATTCACCATGTATACCCGTGTATACTGCTGTATGCAGCATGTATACTGCCCGTTTTCGGACTTTCCGTACACCTGTTTTCAATTTCCAATTTGTATAAAATTGTTGCTGACTCGATGGAGAAGATGTTGGGTTTCTACCCAACCCGTGATGCAAGGAGAGTAACAAAGGGAGTCCAATGGACTCAAACCGAGAGGGTTCATGCAAGAAAAGAAGGATAAAGATTAGGATAAGGAAGAAAGTGCAGATAAAGGGCAGATGAATGATTCCAGATTATGGATATGCTATGACTAAGATGACAAAACTTTTGTTGCAAACGTGGTTCAAGATTCTAACCATAATTAAATAAATTTTAAATGAAATGTCTACAAAGACACACCAATATTGTATTGAGATTAAGAATCTATTAGTGCAAATTAATCATTGGGAATGGCAATAACTCAAGTAAAGAAGTAAATCACAAATCCATAAATATTTTAACTCATTCCTAACAACAACAACAACAAAATAAAAATAAAAATTATTATGTCATAATCCGAACGATCAAAATAAATTAGCACATAAGTTAGCTAATTAATGATGAATTCAACAAGGCAACGGAAACCAACATGAACCAAAAACAATAAAATAAAGAAGCTTATCATATGCACATTACCCTTCAAATTGTAACAAAACACTTGGGCAAATTTAAGATACACAGAACTTGACAAAATACTCCAACATTAATCCATGGCAAGGGATCTAAACAACAAGACAATCTTGGATAAATGATAAATTGAGAGATAGCATATTAATAAAATTTTAGAACAGATCAACAAATTACATATCCAAACTACCATATCAGACAACTTATAGCAATTTTAAAGTTGGGTGAATTCATATAATCATAAGGATTTTAACAAGTGTATTTCGAAGAGCTAAATCTTTTCACATGAATATTGGTACCACTAGTTTCAGGCACATAATTCAAAATCTCGGGTCACAATATACACAACTACATGAACACAAAGACTAGCAAAGCACGGATTTGTACTTAACTCGGGCAGTAACGCGTGAAAAGAAAGGAAAGAAATTTTCAGAGATTTGCGATATACACTAGGATTTAACACACATTTCAAAAATAACTCGAAGAGCACTCATGCACGAACCGAAAGAGAGAACAAAATTATCACTTTGAGATAAGAAAATAAAGGCAGCTTAACATAGTTGAAAAGGATAACTTAAGTAGTTCAAACCAAAATGTGACCAAAACCTATTCATTAAAAGAAGACCAAAAATTATTAAAATAAAAATGAACTAACTATACCTCAATGGGCAACACATCTAAAACTTGGCAGTGGCAAAAGTGTGTGTGGACAGCAAGGATAACAAGAGATAAAATGATTTTCATCACACACCAAAATAATAAAAATAAACACAACATGAATGCGGTCAAAGAGCATGTCTCTTCGATTATTATGTACTTGATATGTCACTTTGAGGAAGACATGCAATGACATAAAAAAGTAATAGTAGTAATAAAATTATGCAACAGTGAATATCCATTTCAAACTTAGTACAAACTACTCCCTTTTGATCAGATTTTTAACAGTCTTTTGATCTATACCTCAATGCTAATCCAAATATCAAGGCATAAACATGAAAGTGGAATAGAAGGTCGACAAGTATATGCAATATTTGTAACAAGTTCATGGCTACCAAATACAATCTATACGTCAAACCAACTTCTACAAAGCGTACATTCAATCTTAGAGACTCAAACATATATCAATATTTTTGAACTCTAAGAAACAGAAAAGGCAGGCAACAATAACCTTCATGTATACAAACTTTGCTTAACTAAAGATTCATTGGATTCTAAAATCGAAGAGGCATGTTTCAAACAACCTAAAATTAGAACGGAATAAACTCAACAGACCATTCAACGAAGAGAAGAGAAAAGAAAGAACAGTAAACTAATCGTCCTATATTTATTTAAACTAGTCAAGATACAAAACGAAAATCAGCTCATAAATGAAAATAAACCTCCTCTTAGACTAAATTTAGGACTTCAAACTAAACCACAATCATAAACAACAAGATGAGATCATGTAATGAGGTAAAAGTACACTAGCCGGAAGAACTCATCCTGATCCTTAAATGGGATCGGCCCATCTTTGAGCGAGAAAACAAAAATCGAAAAAAAAATCATTTTTGAATAAACGGACCATCTACATACTGATTTATGATCAACAGTAAAGAAAAATTCCTGAAACACTAACATATAAACAACTGATACAGTTGAGAATTAAATAACAGAGCATCAAGAACGAAAGGCGTTCGAATCGAAATTAATATTACCTTTTAGAGGGCAGCAGAACTGGGATGACGAGCTTTGGATAGTGATTCTTCTACCACAAGATTCAAATACTAATAATAGTAAGTCAGGAAGTTCAAAACCAGCTACGAACAGGGATTTCCTCGAAACCTAGGATTAGAGAATCACTTGAAAATTTTCAATTGTAAAACGACTATTGCTTCCAAACTAAACTCCAAGACCGTCCCTAATCACTGAGAGTAGAGGGGTTATTTATAGGGAAAGATGGGCGATTTAGAGGGGTAAAATCCATTGGAAAATTCAAACAACAATTTGAATTTTTTCTTCTCTTTTCGAAGCAACAACGAGGGCTGTTGTGCAGGCCTGCGACTTCCGCGAAAAGGGGGAAAAAAGGGACGTGAGGTGATCAATTATGGTGTTAGGGTTATGGGTAGGGAAGAGTAGTTGGATGAGATTTCCGGATTTGCTGGGATTGTACGCAGAGGGATGGGCGCTCTGTTTCTTAGCGTCTGAAGAAGAACAAGACGGGTACAGGGGTAGCGTATGTACTGCTACACATATTGTTCTTGTACATTGTGTATGTATTGGTGGATATGGGCTGGGTCTTTTGGAATTGAGAATAGGCTGATGAAGAGTTCTTAGTGGGCTGGGAATATGATGGGCTGGTAATGGGTTTGAGGAATTATTTGGGAATAATAAAGTGGGCTGGAAATTGGCCCAATTTTGATCTTAAATTGATCCAACGAGTAGAGCAAAATATTGGTTAGATTTGATTTCGAAAAATAGCCAAACAAATTGCAAATTTCGTCAAGACAAATTAATATTTCTTAATTAACGAGCTTCTTAATCTTAACGAAATAAAATAACTAATTTAACCATAAACTAATAACTAACAAAAAAAAATGTCAACTTTAAAGTATACTAATTTAATAAAATATTCAACCAAAAAAATAAAATCTATTTGAGTTGATTTTCGAATATTATAAAATATACTAATTATATACAAAATTATTATGTAAATCATATATATTATTTAATAATTATAAAAAAAGTGACAAAAAATAACTTGAAAACTAATAATTTTAAATCATTTGAAATTGGAGAAGCTCGATGATTAATTTATATTATGGAGGATCAAAATTACGTGTCAACAACTATCCCTCGTTTTACTTGGATTGATGAAAGCAATTCGAGGCAAATGAAATTGACGAATCCAATTTTGAACGACCACATCTTCATCCTTAGGAAAGGGATTTTTTGTACGAACTTTAGGAATTATGGCTAAACCCCGGCATTGGGTTTCCTACATATCTCAAGCTATATGAGAATTCAGGCCACTTGTAGTTCGATACACTTGATTTGACGCACGATTATGAAAGAATTCGAAAGTTATCCTGATATCGAATTATGAAGAGACCGGAATGCTAGAGAATGAGATTTGAGAGAGGATGTCGGAATACAACCGAGTTTTCAACATTGAGTCCGCCTATATATCCCCTAGGAATCAGGCTATTTGTAGTTCGACTCGATCGATTGAAAAGGAAATCTATTATGCAAGATAACCTTTGGTTTTAGAGGAGTGACAAGTAAGTCGAGTATGAAAAAGAGGCTTGCAACCTCTTAACCATGAATGTGGCGCGCTTCACACCCATAATTAAGAACTTACACAGACATAATTTCCAAAGCTCTTGGTGTATTGTCACTCAGATTGGAAAGCTGCCTCCGGTGAGAGTGGAAAGTTTTCCGGATGCGAAATTGGAACTGATAAACCCAAGGAAATGCCCACATGCCTTTTGATAGGGGTGTGGTTTGATTGTGGTGGAAGTCGCTCCTTAGCTCGCGTCCTAAGAGTTTGATACTCCTTTTTGGACTATGTCCCAGTTCGCTGCTAAGAAAAGTTCCACGTTGTGATGCATCCTTTTTTATGTCGTCCGC
Source organism: Solanum tuberosum (assembly GCF_000226075.1). Taxonomy (NCBI): domain Eukaryota; kingdom Viridiplantae; phylum Streptophyta; class Magnoliopsida; order Solanales; family Solanaceae; genus Solanum; species Solanum tuberosum. The sequence goes on along the minus strand of NW_006239506.1, from coordinate 75,278 downwards.
ACCTGTGGTTTGATTTGAGTATTCATCCTCTCGAATGCTCTCGACAAAGACTGAGATAAAACTCATTAGGGTAAAATATAATTCAAATGGAGAGATAGTGTCATTTACCATGTTGGCACTTAGCTGTTCTCCTTGCATATTTGACTTTAACTTCTTTCAGTTTGACGTAAAGCAAATAAAGCCCGTATCTCATATTTTCAATATAATTCTTCAATGTACTCTTCTTTTGATATTGAAGCAGTAAAATAAATTGATGTAATATGTTAATGGTTCTCTTGATGGTCTGAATATACAATGTCCCTCTCGACGGTTTGATATGTAATAGCCCTTTCGGCGTTTTGATATGCAATGGCCCTCTTGGCAATTTGCATATGAATGGCCTTCTCGATAGTTTGAATATGATGGCCTTCTCGGCAGTTTGAATATGATGGCCCTCTCGACAATTTGAATATGTAATGGCCCTCTTGGCATTTGTATAGGATGGTCCTCTCGGCAATATGAATACGAATGACCCTCTCGGCAATTTAATATGCAATGGCCCTCTCGGCGTTTTAAATATGCAATGGCCCTCTCGGCGGCTTAAATATGATGGCCTTCTTAGCGGTTTGAATATGCAATGGCTCTCTCGGAGGCTTAAATATGATGGCCTTTTTGGCGGTTTGAATATGCAATGGCCCTCTTGGCATTTGAATATGCAATGGCCCTCTTGGCGGTTTGAATATGCATTTGACTATGAACGTCGTCTTTCATCAATATTTATATGATGATAGGTACTTTTGATCATACCATCATTTTCATTGGTATCTCGCAACCTTAAGCGGTAGATACTATTCTTTAATCTGTCAAATACCACTTTGATCAAACAAAGATGTTACACTCACTAATTGATATTTGTTGGATATGTCCTCCTGAACTAGTTGGTAGATAAACAACACCTCCTTTTGATGATCTTATTATTCCCTGCATCCACAAAAACATGTTAGTTTTGAAATACTGATCTGTGTTGAAGTCGCCTTGCTCCTGGTCTCGTTATCTCTGGAACTTTGTCTAGTAGATCCAATGAATCGCAGTAGACAAAAGACAAGATCATACTTAGATTAAAACATTTGCTAGGTATGAAGTTTAAAAATAAAAAAATAGTTTTGAAGAAAATCTCTGCCAATTAATGGTCACGACATGCACGACACAAACAAAACCCTTTGTCTCAAATTTTGACATGATATGTAGCTTGCTGGCAACTTAAAACCCTTTAAGAACACGTCAATTTGAGGCAATTGAAGTTGACTTCGAAGGTCCAAGTATCCTTGATGGAATTTTTGAGGTCCTTCTCAAAAATTATGTCCCAGTTAGATGTTTCAAAAACAAATCTGATGACGATCATGGGAGTCTTGAATTTGAGATCTCCTCAAAATTATTCCGAGTTGCACATTTCGATATGATATTTGACTTTTATTTGTAGGAAATGACCTTTCTTGTAGAATTTTTGAGGTCCTCTCAAAAATTCTGTCCCAATTTCCATTATGAGGGGAATGGAAATCTTATTGGGAATATGACCGAACCCTTGTGGCGCCTATGTATCCTGTTGAGGCAGAAATCAAGTCAAACGTAGTTCCCATCTCGAGAAGTGACAAAAATAGAAAATTTGATAACTAAACGGTCAAGGCTGACATAGGCTGCCTACGTATCTCATTCTTGAGAATTCAGGTCGAATGTAGTTCAAGTACAAAGGGAATGTTTCAAAACATAATGCGACAATGATTACAAGCAAACTGCAATTACAAGAAAATAAAGAAAAGAAGTATCATCCTTCAAATGTAGTATCTCTTAACGGCATCTGAATTGATAGCTTTTTCGCCACACTCTACCGTCCATCTCTGCTAGAACCAAAGGTCATCTTGATAGTACTTTGTGGACGACATATGGTCCTTGCCAATTAGGTGCAACTTTCCCTTTATATTCCTCTTGATGAGGAAAAATGCGTTTCAACACCAATTGGCCTACATCAAACGTTCAAACTCTAACTTTCTTGTTGAAAGCGCGAGTCATTCT
>NW_006239506.1:40160-73017 GCF_000226075.1 Solanum tuberosum | reverse complement strand
ACATATCTCTTTCATCAAGTGACTATTCAGATTTGCTTTATTGTCTATGATGATAGACTTTGGAACTCCAAAACGACATATAAAATTATTGCGAACAAAATCGGCCACAACTTTCTTTGTCACAGCTTTGTAGGAAGCAGCTTCGACCCATTTTGTGAAGTAATCAATGGCGACCAAAATGAACCTATGACCATTGGAGGCAGCAGGCTCAATCGGTCCAATAACATCCATGCCCCAGGCTACAAATGGCCATGGGGAACTCATCGTATTGAGCTCGTGGGGTGGTACTTTGATCAGATCTCCGTGCACCTGGCATTTATGGCATTTTTGGACAAATCGGCCACAATCATTTTCCATTGTCATCCAAAAGTATCTCGCCTTAAAGATTTTATTTGCTAATGTAAACCCATTCATGTGCGTCCCACACACTCCGGCGTGCACTTCTTCAAGCAATTTTGTGGCTTCTGCAGCATCCACACATCCCAGTAATCCAGATCGGGTGTCCTCTTATAAAGAACCTCTCCATTCAAAAAGAAGTTGTTTGCCATTCTTCGGATAGTTTTCTTCTGAATACTTGTTGGTTTTTCCAGATATTCGCCAGCTTCTAAGTACTTTTTTACATCGATATACCATGGATTCCCATCCCATTCTGCTTCCACATGTGAACAATGTGCTGGTTGTTCTTTTAAAACTATCTCAAGTGGATCGATATAACTCTTTTTTGGGTGTTGTATCATGGACGATATGGTTGCAAGGGCATCAGCAAGCTCGTTTTGTATTCTCGGTGTGTGTCTGAACTCGGTCTTCCTAAATCTTTTGCATAATCTCCGTACCAATTGTACGTAAGGTAAGATTTTAGGATTCTTCACCGCCCATTCTCCTTGAACTTGAAGAATCAACAAGTCTAAATCACCAATTATCAGTAATTCTTAAATATTCATGTCAAGAGCCATTCTAATGCCAAGAATACATGCTTCGTACTCAGCCATGTTATTAGTGCATCGGAATCTAAGCTTTGCTGTTGCTGGATAATGTTGCCTCGATTCGGATATCAACACTACTCCAATTCCTGATCCTATAGAGTTTACTGCTCCATCAAAGAACATTCTCCACCCAGGATATGATTCTGTATGTATTACCCTACAAACAATACTTCTTCATCAGGGAAATATGTAAGTGGTTCATATCCTTCATCTACTGGGTTTTCAGCAAGGTGATCGACCAAATATTGCCCCTTGATTGCTTTTTGAGTCATGTACACAATATTGAATTCACTCAACAACATTTGCCACTTTGCTAGCTTTCCTGTGGGCATTGCTTTATGAAATATGTACTTGAGCGAGTCCATCCTCGAAATACGATGTGTTGTATAAGCCGACAGATAATGTCTCAATTTCTGAGCAACCCAAGTCAAAGCACAACAAGTTCTCTCTAAAAGGGTGTAACGAGCCTCATAGGATGTGAACTTTTTGCTCAAATAGTATATAATTCTCTCTTTTTTTCCGGTCTCATCATGTTGTCCCAACACACACCCGAATGCATTTTGATAGACGTCTAAAAGGGTGTAACGAGCCTCATAGGATGTGAACTTTTTGCTCAAATAGTATATAATTCTCTCTTTTTTTCCGGTCTCATCATGTTGTCCCAACACACACCCGAATGCATTTTGATAGACGGATAAATACAATAGCAAAGGACTGCCTGCATGTGGTGGCACCAACACTGGTGGATTCGAAAGGTAACTTTTAATGGTGTCAAAACCTTCTCACATTCTTCGGTCCATTTGGTTGGCGCATTTTTTCGTAGTAACTTGAATATGGGCTCACATATCACCGTTGATTGAGCTATGAGCCGACTAATGTAATTCAGTCTCCCCAAAAAACTCATTACTTCCTTCTTAGTCTTTGGTGGAGGTAAGTCTTGAATTGCCTTGATCTTGGAAAGATCAAGCTCGATACCTTTTCTGCTAACTATGAATTCGAGTAGCTTCCCTGCAGGTACTCCAAATGCACATTTGGCTAGGTTCAACTTCAAATCATACCTACTTAACCTGTTAAAGAACTTTTCCAAGTGTGTCAAATGATCCAAACTCTCGCGGGATTTTATGATGACATCGTCCACATGCACCTCAATTTCGTTGTGGATCATATCATAGAAAATAGTGGTCATAGCTCTCATGTAAGTGGCTCCAGCATTCTTAAAGCCGAATGGCATCACTTGATAATGGTAGACTCCCCAAGGTGTGATGAATGTTGTTTTTTCTGCATCTTCTTCATCCATTAGAATCTGGTGTTATCCCGCAAAACAATCCACAAAAGATTGTAACTCATGCTTAGCACAATTATCGATGATTATGTGGATATTCGGCAAGGGGAAATTATCTTTGGGGCTCGCTTTATTGAGATCCCGATAATCCACGCATATCCTAATTTTTCCATCTTTCTTCGCCACTGGAACAATGTTAGCCAGCCAAGTGGGATACTTGGTCACTTCAACGACTTTTGATTCGATCTGCTTCATGACCTTTCTTTTATCTATAAACTCAGATCTGGCTTGAACTTTCTGGTTTTCTGCTTTACTGGGCAATATTCTTGATTGATAGGCAGCTTATGGGAAACAATATCAGTGTTTAATCCTAGCATATCGTCATAAGACCAGGCAAACACATCGATGTATTGTTTGAGCAGCTTGACCAATTCTTCTCTTTTTATTGCTGCCAAATGGACACTGACTCGGGTTTCTCTGACCAACTCGTCATCTCCCAAGTTTACTGTCTCTGTTTCATCCAAGTTGGGCTTTTTATCGTCTTCAAGTTGCCTCAAGTCCTCAGTAAGGTGTTCAGGCATCATAGTTTCCTCATCATATTCTTCACATTCATCTTCATCGACCTTACTTGGGTCGCCGTGTTCGTGACATGTCAAGACATTGGCAAGTTTAGATTTATTTTTACTGAAAAGAACAACAAATCAACCATGTTAGATAGAAAGATTTTAAATGTATTTATTGCAGAATAATTCGCAATGACAAGATAATCAATTTGAACTAAACGAGGCTTTCATTGGAATTTTAAAAAACCGTACAAACTTTGGTCATGATTCATGAGTCATTTCCTTTTTAAACATTATGATGAAAAATAAAGTGACATAAATGGTGGTTTTGGGCCTCATCTGAACAACACCGATTTTCAAAAATAAAACTTCAAATCTGGTATTTGTCTACCAAGCCATTCGATGGATCATAAGTGGAGTGGCCACCCAATTCTGTAGCATTTCTCTAAGTCTGGCATCTTGGATGGTGGGTGTTGTTGTGCATTCTGTCGAGATCACAGCACAATCTTCTTCATCAAACAATATTCTCATCTCTTCCACTAGACCATCAATCTCAGGCTCTAAAGCTTTAGCAACAAATGACTGGTACAATACTGGAATAGGCTTCGGTATATCACAGTCATGCTTCTTCCTTGTTTCTGCTTCAGAAAATTCTTCCTCTGTTGGGGTATAATCGACACCGAAGCGGAAATTTTGAAGTGGTATAGGAAGAGGTTCGGATACACTATCCAAATTCTTGCCTAACCCACGCCCGGGCTCAAAACCATTTCTTAGCATAGTCGTGGCTAGCATTTTATACACTGGCGGCATTGATACTTGTGGTGTCGTACCTTCAAAAGCAACATTTATTATCTCCACCATGTGAAAGTCAGTACCTTGAGAAGAATCTTCAATAACTGGAATGGAGAAGCCAGGGTAGCTACGATTACTACCTTCACCATGGATGACAATTTCATAATCTTCCCAGATGAACTTCAAAATTTGATGCAATGTGGATGGGACTGCCCCAACAACATTGATCCATGGTCTTCCTAGCAATAAATTGTAGCTTGTAGATATACCCATCACCTGGAATTCAGTGACAAATTCTACAGGCCCCATTTGGATACACAAGTCTACTTCCCCCATGGTTTCTCTTTGCGAACCATCAAACCCCCTTACATTCATGCGGCTTTGACGAATTTTCCCTATATCATATTTTAGCTGAGTCAGGGTTGATAATGGGCAGATATTGAGCCCTGAGCCATTATCAATTAATACTCGAGCTACAAACGTGTCCCTGCATTTGACGGTGATATACAAGGCACGGTTGTGCATCACCCCTTCGAGTGGCAACTCCTCTTCTTGGAAAGAGATTTGATGACTCCCAATGACATGACTTACCATAGTGGCCAAATTATCACCACTTGTTCCCGTCGGTACATACGCTTCATCAAGTACCTTTAACAGTGTTTTTCGATGGTACTCAGAACTCATTAATAGAGCCTAAACAGAAATTTGAGCGGGACTCTTCTCCAAATGCTTGACAATGGAGTACTCCTTAGGCTGCATTCTTCACCAAAACTCTTCAGCCTCACCCTCTGTGATCGGCCTTTTTTGGTTCTCCTTTCTTCATGTCACCTGAGTTAGTTCTTCTGGAATGTAGCATCTTCCAAAACGTGTCATCCCTTGTGCGGTAGCCACCTGCACGACAAACTTTTCTTTGGGCTGCTCGTTACTTCTTTCCTTTATCAAAGTGAATGCTTGATGAGGTGCAGTTATTACAACAAACTCTGGACGAGCCTTTATGGTCAATAAGGCCACTGTTGGTATAAGTGAGTTGACATTTGCTTCATCGATAATCCCATTAGCAAGCCAATCTTCGTCTCTTTCAATCAAGTAGATGGTAGCTCCTCCATGATTCGGCAATGGGTTAAGGTTCACATTGGGGGCAGGGGCTTGGAGAGTGATGACTCTATTATCGATCAAGTCTTGAATCTTATGTTTCAGATTGATACATCCTTCTTTATCATGTCCTACCCCTCCAGAATGGTACGCACAATGTTGATCCGCTCGGAAGAACTTTGTTGTGGGATTAATTGTCCTTGCATCTACTGGTTGGATCAATCCTTCCGCTCTTAATGTATCATGTCCTGCCCCTCCAGAATGGTACGCACAACATTGATCCGCTCGGAAGAACTTTATTGTGGGATTAATTGTCCCTGCGTCTACTGGTTGGATCAGTCCTGCCTCTCTTAGACGCTCAAAGAGTTGGGTACGTGTTTCTGCCAAAGGAGTGAAAACTCTGGGAGGCTTTGTTTCAAGGTTAGGATGGGGCAGGTTGTTGGCATTTGGGTTGTTTTGTCCGGGATTTTGGTAGACTGGTGCATTGGATTGGTGATTTGGTAGTGTATTTTGGTAGGTTGGTGGTTGATTTTGGTAGATAGGCGGTGGTGCTTGGTAGTTCTGTTGTGTATAGTAGATTGGGATTGGAGCTTGTGGAGATGGTGGGTAAATATTTGAGGTGGGGAATCGGTTGGAGTTTCAAATGGCAGAACCAGACCTAAAATACCTTTGCGGCCTTGGCCTTGGGCTAAAAGATACAGCAGGCACATCCTCTTTCTTTATCCTAGAGAATCATGTGGCCATGGATGGTGAGGATTTGTTGGCGGCCTGCAAAGCAATGAGACTTGTAACCTTTCCGGACTTGAGGCCATCCTCTATGGCTTCTCCCATTCTGATCAACTCTAAAAACTTTTGTCCCATCATGGGCAACATCCTTTCATAATACTCGGGATCCTGAGCTCGAATAAAGGCAGAGGTTATTTCGCTTTCAGTCATCATAGGTTGTACATTTGCAGCTTCTTTCCTCTAGCGGCACGCATATTCACGATAGTCCTCTGTGGTCTTTTGCTTGATTTTTTCCAAATAGTATCTGTCAGGGACAGCTTTCAACATTAAACTGGAATCTTTCCAAAAAGTCTTTGGCCAAAGCCCCCCATGTAGACCACTGACGGAGTTCTTGAGATGTGAACCATTCTAACGCCACCCCACTGAGGCTTCGACTAAACAACCTCATAATTAATACATCATTTCTCCCAATACCCACAAGTTTGTCACAATAAGCTCGTAGGTGAGCCATGGGATTGCTAATACCATTGAAGGTTTCAAATTTTGAAATTTTGTAACCTTCGGGTATTTCCAATTCAGGGTGCATGCAAAGGTCCTCATACTCAAGTCCTGTTATCTTTCTCGAAGATTGGACACTTTTTACTGCCTCGGAGATGGCATCCTTCATAACATTCATTTTTTGTTCGCGTTTTTCTTCTCTCAACCTCCACTCATTCTCCATTTCTTCATAGTGATCCAGCTCCGGTTGAACAGGAAAGCTAGGACATGGCTCAGGGATTGTATAGGCTGGTGGAGTTTGGAATGTTACGGAAGGGTATGCAGGCTGGCTAGGCAAAACACGTGGATTATTGGAAACTGGGGTGAGATTTGGTGGGTTGGTGTAAAGATTTAGGAGTGATTAGTGTTAGGTGCTTGGTTCTGATTTGGTAATGGTGGTGATGTTTAGTAGGAAGTGCTGGCGTAAGGAGCATTGGATGCAGTTAAGTCAATGGTATAAAGATTAGGGGTGGAAATGATGGGTCTTGTGGTATGGGTAGGGAAATATTTGGGTAATAGGGAACTTAGTGATGGAAAAGGAGAAGGAGGTCTTCTAGTTTCAATGGGGGGTTCATTCGATGCAATGGCCAGTTTGGCCAGATCTTTGGTTTGTTGAAGCTCTTCCTGCATGTCTGCAATTCGTTGCATTAATTGAGAGATCAACTCACTCTGATCAGCGAGTTCAACATTTCTGATGGTCACATCCACTATTCCTGTTTCTTCAGAAGTACCAGTCATTTTGCTCTTGCCTTTCTCCAAAGAATGATCAGGGAAATATGGTATGATTGTTTTAGATCTTGTAAAGTAGGGATGGTCGGCCAGTTTGATTTCAACACAGATCAGTTTTTACCTGTAGAGAAGAACAACTCAAAAGACATATGTGTTAGTTTTTATTTTTTAACGAGATATGCAAATAAAATGACATAAAAATAAACACACAAGTGTCATTTTGCTTCAAGCAGATTAATCCACGAAAATATTTCGAGTGAATGGGAGGACTCAAATGGAAAAAAAATCTTTTTTTTTGTAATTGAATTGGAAACTCGACTTGCATAGAATCTTGCTAATTTCTTCTACTGATATGCTTTTGTAGGTAAAACTCTCCAAAATCATTCACTAATAAGGGAGAATAAAAATTAAAAAGATAAGGACCGAGCCTTAAGTAGGCTGCCTACGTATCCACCAAGGAAATCAGGCCCAAGTAGTTTGAATTACATAAGATAACCTAAACGTACCCTTCCCAAAATTGATAGAGAGACTAGGCTCGAAAAGAGCTTTCTACGTACCCCCTATGGGCTCAAGTCTCGTGTAGTTCTTGATTACAATAAAAATTAAAAACAAACTGACAAACATGAGAAATGTGTTACATAAACCTAAATCTACCCAAAGACTTCTTTCCTTCCTTCTTCAACTGTAGGGTGATGATCCAGTGCTCTCGTCATCTGAACCTACTTTTGTTTTACCATTTCCCCTCATGGAGGAAGCATTCCCAAAATTTAGTTTCTTAATGTCCCGTTCAATTTTGGGGATCCTTGCAGACGCTTTAGTGATATTAGTTATCTCTTGATCAATTTTGCAATCTTTCTTTTCACCGATGTTGTTTCCATGTCAACCTCAATAATTCTCTCTCGTAGCATCCATTCAGTTTGGTCCAAAATTGCAAGTCTCCTTTTGGCTACAACTATCCTTTCTTTAGTCTCGATAAATTTGTTGAACATTAATTCTTCAGTTTCTTCATCACTAACCATAACTATGGGTGAGATTGGTGCGTTGACACTTTTTCCAGACATTCTAGCAAATCGACCTTCCTGTGATGGACGAATAAAAACTTAGGAGATTTTTAGAGTAGACGGTTTATATATTTCAGAGAAACTTGGACAACACTTCAGAAGTAACTTGGACGGACTTTGTTGTTGTGAATTTTAATATATGCTTAGAGTTCTCTAAGAAACAAGAGTGAATTAATTCTGCTTTATACAAAGTGAGACATCACAACACAAAGCAATCATATCAAGTAGCACAATTTATATCGCGTCCTAAACTTGTGACCTTTTTATGCCAAAGGTGGGCCTATTGAATTGAAGGATGTATGACGTCATTTGAAACATTTCATTACTCCAAAACCCAAATTTATACAAGTTTTACGAATAAACTAAATGGGAATACATAATAAGGGAAATGGGATACAAAACATCAGTCTCACGCAGGGGTTCAATCCTAATCTATGCTTCCAAGGAAAGATCATATGTTCTTGATTTCTTGTCATTTTCGAATGTCCACGCTCTTGGATGCTATGATAACTTGATCCTTCTTCGACTCGAACAAGCGATTAAAACTCAACCCCAAGAGACAATGGTTTGTCAAATGGCATATACATCCTTCAAATTTAAACACATAAGCATGATTGTCTTTTATTGACCAATGGGTCAAATCGACACAAGGTAGACTTCTAATGGGCCCAAGACGTCTTGGATGTTGAGTCATCTTAAGTCAATGCACTAAATTTTGGGATTGAGTTAGGCTCTACACTAGTCTTGACTAAGAGTGGGCTTTCTTTATATTAGATTGATGACCCAAGCGGACTACTTGGGCTGGGACAGTTAACGACCGTTGACTATCCAGTAGCCAACTACATTCGTCAGTCTGTCCCGAGAATAATTTGGTTAACGAACGACTGCGGCCCGCATAATCGTCCTTTAACTGGAAAATAAAAAATAAGCATCGTTTGACGGAATATGTTATGTCATGAATGCAACAGTTTATAGCAATTTAAACACATTAAACACAAATAAACAGTTTAGCAATTAATAACAATTAGTTAAATAGTCAAATCTTATGGTTAGAACTTAATTAAATCCCCAGCAAAGTCGTCATTTCTGTTATGCCGTAATTTTCCTATCTTTGGAAAAATCATTTTATGAAATGTTTTAAGTATAAAACACTTTACGAAAACTACTTAGAAAAGAGTCGCCACTTAATTTTTTAAAGAAATTAAGAAAACTTATCATTTTCAAAGATTTAAACAGAAAAAATCATTTGAAAATACCAAAGAGAGTTCAGGGTTCAATTTACACTTCGAGAAGGCTTTAAGCATTCGAAGTATCCACTAACATGCGATTGACCTGCGACTTGACTAAAATATATTTGACTATTTTTAGGAAAATAATGATTTAACATAAAAAATAATAACTTATAATATTTGATTAACTTTGAGAAAACAGTTAAATAAATGACACATTTGACTCAAAATACAAGTGATTAGAATATTAATAAAACTAGATTAATTAGAATTTATTTAATTCATTTTGAAATAATAATCTAAACCAATTTGATAAATTAAAGCATGAAAATCGTTTTAAATTAATTGACTAACCATTTTTGAGAAAATGACTAAGTAAGTATATATTTTTTTTTAATTGATTGAAAAGGTTTTGACTAACATTTTTAAAGTTTATTTGAGAAAAATACTTTAACTAAAAAATAATAATTTTAAAATGAATAAAATGTGATTAAGTGAAAAGCATTAAAGAACATCTCTTTTAAGGACCAAAGGTTAACTTAATAAAATTTTGACCAATTATATTTGATTAATAAAATAAATGAACACAAAAACATGAAATATATTAAAATTAAACCAATAAAAAGAAAATAACTCATCTTTTGGGGAATTCATTAAGTTAATTAACAATTATAAAGTTAGAGCTAAACAACAAACAATAAATAATCACAATTAAATAATTAAAGAGTAAGGGAGAATTTGAATTTAGGCCTCCTTCTGGGCCAATTTTGCTGGAATTTTTAGGGTTTAATCCTAATCTCATTTTTGTATACACCGATTGTACATCAGTGTATATCGACATGTATATCAGCTCTTTTCATGTATATCTTTCTTCCAAACACGTGTTTGACTTTTGGACCTGTATATCGATATTCACCATGTATACCCGTGTATACTGCTGTATGCAGCATGTATACTGCCTGTTCTCAGACTTTCCGTACACCTGTTTTCAATTTCCAATTTGTATAAAATTGTTGCTGACTCGATGGAGAAGATGTTGGGTTTCTACCCAACCCGTGATGCAAGGAGAGTAACAAAGGGAGTCCAATGGACTCAAACCGAGAGGGTTCATGCAAGAAAAGAAGGATAAAGATTAGGATAAGGAAGAAAGTCACAACAACTCAAAATCTGAAAATGCAAACATATAAAGGGCAGATGAATGATTCCAGATTATGGATATGCTATGACTAAGATGACAAAACTTTTGTTGCAAACGTGTTCAAGATTCTAACCATAATTAAATAAATTTTAAATGAAATGTCTACAAAGACACACCAATATTGTATTGAGATTAAGAATCTATTAGTGCAAATTAATCATTGGGGATGGCAATAACTCAAGTAAAGAAGTAAATCACAAATCCATAAACATTTTAACTCATTCCTAACAACGACAACAACAAAATAAAAAATAAAAATATTATGTCATAATCCGAACGATCAAAACAAATTAGCACATAAGTTAGCTAATTAATGATGAATTCAACAAGGCAACGGAAACCAACATGAACCAAAAACAATAAAATAAAGAAGCTTATCATATGCACATTACCCTTAAAATTGTAACAAAACACTTGGGCAAATTTAAGACACACATAACTTGACAAAATACTCCAACATTAATCCATGGCAAGGGATCTAAACATCAAGCCAATCTTGGATAAATGATAAATTGAGAGATAGCATATTAATAAAATTTTAGAACAGATCAACAAATTACATATCCAAACTACCATATCAGACAACTTATAGCAATTTTAAAGTTGGGTGAATTCATATAATCATAAGGATTTTAACAGGTGTATTTCAAAGAGCTAAATCTTTTCACACGAATATTGCTACCACTAGTTTCAGGCACATAATTCAAAATCTCGGGTCACAATATACACAACTACATGAACACAAAGACTAGCAAAGCACGGATTTGTACTTAAATCAGGCAGTAACGCGTGAAAAGAAAAGAAAGAAAATTTCAGAGATCTGCGATATACACTAGGATTTAACACGCATTTCAAAAATAACTCGAAGAGCTCTCATGCACGAACCGAAAGAAAGAACAAAATTAGCACTTTGAGATAAGAAAATAAATGCAGCTTAACTTAGTTGAAAAGGATAACTTAAGTAGTTCAAACCAAAATGTGACCAAAACCTATTCATTAAAAGAATACCAAAAGTTATTAAAATAAAAATGAATTAACTATACCTCAATAAGCAACACATCTAAAACTTGGGAGTGGCAAAAGTGCTTGTGGACAGCAAGAACAACATGAGATAAAATGGTTTTCATCACACACCCGAATAATAAAAATAAACACAACATGGATGCGGTCAAAGAGCATGTCTCTTCGAATATTATGTACTTGATATGTCACTTTGAGGAAGGCATGCAATGACATAAAAAAGAAAAGGGAAAAAAGTAATAGTAGTAATAAAATTATGCAATAGAGAACATACATTTCAAACTTAGTACAAACTACTCTATTTTGATCAGATTTTAACAGTCTTTTGATCTATACCTTAATGCTAATCCAAATTTCAAGGCATAAAAATGAAAGTGGAATAGAAAGTCGATCAGTATATGCAATATTTGTAACAAGTTCATGGCTACCAAATATAATCTATACGTCAAACCAACTTCTACAAAGCGTACATTCAATCTTAGAGACTCAAACATATATCAATATTTTTGAACTCTAAGAAACATAAAAGGTAGGCAACAATAACCTTCATATATACAACTTTGCTTAACTAAAGATTCATTGGATTCCAAAATTGAAGAGGCATGTTTCAAACAACCTAAAATTAGAACGGAATAAACTCAATAGACCAGTCAACGAAGAGAAGAGAAAAGAGAGAACAGTAAACTAATCGTCCTATATTTATTTAAACTAGTCGAGATACAAAACGAAAATCAGCTCACAAATGAAAATAAACCTCCTCTTAGACTAAATTTAGGACTTCAAACTAAACCACAATCATAAACAACAAGATGAGATCATGTAATGAGGTAAAAGTACACTAACCAGAAGAACTCATCCTGATCCTTAAATAGGATCAGCCCATCTTTGAGCGAGAAAACAAAGATCGAAAAAAAATCATTTTTGAATAAACGGACCATCTACATACTAATTTATGATCAACAATAAAGAAAAATTTCTGAAACACTAACATATAAACAACTCATACAATTGAGAATCAAATAACAGAGCATCAAGAACGAAAGGCGTTCGAATCGAAATTAATATTACCTTTTAGAGGGCAGCAGAACTGGGACGACAAGCTTTGGATAGTGATTCTTCTACCACAAGATTCAAATACTAATAATAGTAAGCCAAGAAGTTCAAAACCAGCTACGAACAGGGATTTCCTCGAAACCTAGGATTAGAGAATCACTTGAAAATTTTCAATTGTAAAACGACTATTGCTTCCAAACTAAACTAAAAGACCGTCCCCTAATCACTGAGAGTAGGGGGGTTATTTATAGGGAAAGATGGGTGATTTAGGGGGGTAAAACCCATTGGAAAATTCAAACAACAATTTGAATTTTTTCTTCTCTTTTCGAAGCAACAGCGAGGGCTATTGTGCAGGCCTTCGACTTCCGCGAAAGGGGTAGGGAAGAGTAGTTGGATGAGATTTCCAAATTTGTTGGGATTGTACGCAGAGGGATGGGCGCTCTGTTTCTTAGCGTCTGAAGAAGAACAAGACGGGTACAGGGGTAGCGTATGTACTGCTACACATATTGTTCTTGTACATTGTGTATGTATTGGTGGATATGGGCTGGGTCTTTTGGAATTGAGAATAGGCTGATGAAGAGTTCTTAGTGGGCTGGGAATATGATGGGCTGGTAATGGGTTTGAGGAATTATTTGGGAATAATAAAGTGGGCTGGAAATTGGCCCAATTTTGAACTTAAATTGATCCAACGAGTAGAGCAAAATATTGGTTAGATTTGATTTTGAAAAATAGCCAAACAAATTGCAAATTTCGTCAAGACAAATTAATATTACTTAATTAACGAGCTTCTTAATCTTAACAAAATAAAATAACTAATTTAATTATAAACTAATAACTAACAAAAAAAAAATGTCAACTTAAAGTAAACTAATTTAATAAAATATTCAACTAAAAAAATAAAATCTATTTGAGTTGATTTTCGAATATTATAAAATATACTAATTATATACAAAATTATGTAAAACATATATATTAATTAAAAATTATAAAAAAAAAAAGTGACAAAAAATAACTTGCAAACTAATAGTTTTAAATCATTTGAAATTGCAGAAGCTCGATGATTAATTTATATTGTGGAGGGTCAAAATTGCGTGTCAACAGGGTATATTTAAATTGATTATAAATTTCCGCATTATTTTATAGTATTAAACTTTTATTCTTGTTTTACTTCCGCATTCACCATATAAAATTGAGTTTTAGGCTGACTTGTCTTGGTGGGATAAGATGAGTGTCATCACGTCCGTATTTCCGTTTAGAAGTTATTCCATATACAATTAACCTACATTGAATTATTTAGTCAATTGATTAACATTGTGTGATAATACATCACCTATTCCTTAAATAGCACCCTATGAATCACTCTCTAACCCATTTCTTGCAAAACGTTTTACAGAACTATCATTTAATTTTTTTTAATTCAACTTTCGGAAGATTGCCTCTTCATCTCTAAAGTAATGCAACAATATTTTCAATCTTATGTAGTCATAAATAAGATAACACAAATCTGGTTAACCAAACAATATGCTTGTGTTAGTTTGTTCATAAAACGACTGCTAAATTTTATGAAAAAGCAAAGACTTTTGAAAATTATAAAAAAAAAAACAAAGCTTTTGCTACGAACAAACTATCAACAAAGTTAAAATTATTATTGTTATAGACTTTTAATTGCCAACTATGAAGCTCTAATTCATTCAACGTCAGCATATCCTTTTGATTGGCCAGATTTCTGTTGCTCTATTTAAGGTGACACATGATTGAAAGTGTTGTTGCATTTCTTTATTGGTACATGGTAATCTACGTCATAAAGTAAATACTAAAATAAGTATGTGCATGCCGGAGAAAATGTATTCAAAAGTTTTGATCAATTAAATATGAAAAAAAATAAAAATCCTCCCTACATTTTTTTAATAAATACACCCTAAACTATTGGTCCCATCGTATTGCTGGGTTCTATCAAAATGTTATCTCTAACTAATGTTCAAAACATTTGTAATTTGTATAATTGTATTATTGGAGCTAATGTCATTATATATATACTTGTATTCGTGCGTTGCGCGAACATTTTAAAATGTAATGATGTTTTAAATTTAAAATAACTAATAAGGTTTATTATTCACTTTGTAATATATTTTTAAAATAATGTAATAAATCGTTAAATTATTTATTTGAGCAAGTTATATTAATATTACTAGTACACAATTTAATATTTATGATATTAATTTTAACTTTTCACATAAAATGAAGTGAGTAATAAAAATGTTCATATTAAATACAAATATGAACACAAAATTTAACACATAAAATTAATTTAAGCATTTTTATAGTTATTATTGAAATTAATTAAATATAAATATAAATAGTGACACAATTCTTTTATTTTATACTTTATTTAATTATAAGAATGTGCTTGAAAGTCTCTCTATATATATATATTTGACACTTGTATGCTTGTGAAAATAGAGAGCGAAGGACGTGCACTTATTTAAATAATCTTGTAGTATGTTCAAAGGCTTTTATGAATTAATTCATAAGTTATACTATTTCAATTGATTTATATGTGTTTGTTTCCTTAAAAAAATGTTATATGTGTTTGAGCTTTTCCTATACTACACCAAAAAAAAAAAAAAATGCAAAACAAAAATAACTACATGAGATATGAGTTTTATTTATAAATAAAAGGAATGCATACAATATAATCATAGTTAATAATAGAGTATAGCTTCATTAAATAAAAGCTATATTACAAATTAACTATAAATTGTTTGAATTTAATCATTGTAATGAAGATCTTTAATCTTATTCAAACATGAAAAGATAATTATCATCCCTAATTTAATGTTATAACAAACTAGTAAACTGAACCGCGCTTCGCACGGTATATTATATTACTTAGAGTCGAGACTTGTTCCCTGCTAAACAAAATAATTAAGGGAAAAAAATCTTAACATTAAATTGACACCAAGAGAAATCAATTTTTTTTAAATGATATAATAATGGTGTAATATTAAAAAAAAGAAGTTAAAAATTGAAATTAGCATACCAAAGCCTTTAATAAAGCATTATGCTCTCTCCTAAGTAACATCAATTCAAACACAATGTCATTTATGAAAGAAATTTATTATTATTTAAAATAAGTCAAAAAAACTAAATGAAATATATTGTTATGAAACTATAGAATAAAAATCCCTTAGATATATACTTAATTCTGGACAGAAAGTCGTCCATCATCTTACTACTTCTATCATCAAAGCACTTTATTGTTATGTAGTCATCGCTGAAATAGGTTTCCACCCTATTGTACAAGAAGAAGAAAGCAGAGAGAAGAGAAAACTTATTATTTCTCTTGAGGAATGATATTACATTGAAGAGGACCCCTCTATTTATAGGAGAAATCTAACTTGATCCCCAAATAGGATTCCTAACCATATCCTAAAAGGACTCCACATAATAGACATTCACTATAATACAAATACTTTATAACATATATAAAGTATTCACAATTTATTAATCAAAATTCATACGCATAAAGAAATAATGAATAACCTTATTTTGATAACCCGTAATAATCATATACAAAATTCCATTATCGACAACTAATTAAAAATCATTAAAAGAAGGTCCTATATTTCCATAAAACATTCATGATTCTAATAATTTCAAATAATTATAATTATCATCGAAAAAAATAAAATTCTTAACCTAAATAACTTATGGAGAAAGTACATTTAATTTTTAAAATTCTTTTTAATTTTCAAATTCAAATATTTCAAGTTTTAATTATTCACATTTAATTTAGGTTCATTCCTATATAAATTTTCATCACTTAGGAGTTTTAAATCTTTTAAAGTACTTGATTTTCGTATACTTTTATTTTTGTTTAAAAAAAAGTAAAGAAAAGAAATAACAATTCAAGAAAAAATTAGTTCTTTCTGTATATATTTCCAAAAATTATGATGTTTCTTTGTATATCTTTGATAAATCTAATTACATGTACATTTCTTTAATATTTTTTGTCTTTATTTTTTCCTCACCCTTTTTCACTTTTTTCTTCTACCCGTTCCTTTTCTTTAAAAAATTGTCAAATATATGTTCTTACTTCTTTTTTTGCAACTTCTTAATAATAAAGATAAGTAATCAAAAGATAATATTATATAGTTTCAACATAAGAAAATAAAACAAAATATTAAAATAGCACATAAAATATATTATAGAATATGAAGAGGTATAAATATTATACACATTAATCATTTCAAAAGGTTAGTGAGATTAATAAGAAAAGCAATTGGGTAAATAGCTACGCCTACTACATACATAAAAAAGAAAAGTTTTTTTGATTTCTTAATTAGTAACACAACACAAATTTAAGATTTTCTCAAAATCAATATTTTTGTTTTTACACCATAAGTCCACTTACGCTTCCATTAATTAAAATTAGAATTTCAACTCCTCTTTTAGGAAAGTTCAAATTTCATTACTTTACTAATAGAAGATAGTAGTTGGAGTAAAAAGCTAAATCCATCTGCATCAAACAAAGAAATATAAGTTAGATTGTGTCTCTACTTTTAAATAATTGAATATCATAAGCAGTTTTCAAATTCCAAATGATCTAATAAAAAAAAAAGAGCACAATAAAATAAATAGAAGCAGAAAAATATTTTTTTTCAATTTAAAGGGTAAATATAATGACCTTTTAAAAATTATATTCAACACCACACGCTTCTTGATACAGATGCCATAATCTGAAAAATTTAGCAAATGTCAAGTAAAAAGCACTCATACATGGAATTCAAAAGTGTAATCTATTCACAGACAAATTTTGTCAGTATACAAATAAGCCCAACTTAATATAATCCACACTAGATAGCAGTAAGAATTGTTGTGGTTAGGTAAAGATTTTGTCTTTTTATATCCTAATTTTGACATGGTAATGCACATTAAATCTGGAGAAATTGAAAAGCCAAAGGTCTGGCTACGTGGATGAAGCAATTACTTGGACTTTATTGGAAATTATTATTATGTGGGCTTACTATTTTTTTTTTTTGTTAAAGGCTTTAATAAGATAACTGTTAGGCATTAACATTACCGTTAGTAAACATTTCTTTTGTTAGGTTTTTCTTAAACTATTTAATTAGTACAATATTATGGATTAAAAAAATGAGAAAAATAAATAGAAATGCTGGTCATTGAGAGGTGCCACATCTATATATATATATATATAGATTATCAAATTATCTTAAATCAAGGAATTCTTTTCATATTTTTTCCAAAAATAATTATATTGATACATGGTCCATTATAGCTTTCTTCCACATTAGAGTTATTGAATTCATGTGATTTTTGTTGATGCAAATTCCCAAAATAAAATAATAGTAATCAAGATTAATAATAGTGTAAAATAAATTAATTCAATTTTATTAGATGATGGCTGATCAAATTATATCATTATATACTCAATTCAGAAAATAATTGTCATGTCAAATTTTTATTAAAAATCGGGTGAAATTCATAATACTAATAAGTTTTTAATTGACAATAAATATACTCAGAGCTTTAGATTAAATCGGATAAATACACAGTTCAAATATTGAAAACTCAACCTACACATTAACTACCCCTAATCATGAAATAAATCAAAAATTTCCTAACCTAAATATTAACTACATTATACATGTACTTTATGTATAATAAATTTAGTTTCTATATTAATTCAATAAATATGATACATAAATTAGCAAAATAAAATGATTTTAATATTAAAAAATTAAACCTCATTGAATCTTGAAACACTCTTTAAAATTAATAAATATATATATATTAATTTATTAATTAAATAATACTTCTATACAATAATAATAACTTATGATTCCGACAATATTAATTAAAAGAGGTTCTACTTATTAGATGAATATTTTAATTATAATTCAAAGACTTACTCAATTCAAATGTTAATAAGCATTATCATTTTACAGTTGATTGGGATTCTTTCATAAAAAATTTAAAAATTAATTTTAAAACAGATTATTCAAATATTTAATTTTTAAATTTTCATCTTTCTATAAAATTTAAATTTTTAAAAATGATTATATCACATTAAATTTAAGTAATTCTTTAAACAAAAATTAATTCCAAGATTTTTAGTTTTGAATTTAATATAGTTACAAATTACAAATTGATTTTTAATTTTATATAAAAAAAAATAGCCTTTTTTAGTGGTGCATTATTAATGTAAAGAGCATTAGCATTTCTTTGTTACAATAGAGATATATATCTTAAAATAATAGACATTAACTTTCTTCTGCTATTTGGAATGTACAAATGCCGAAAAAATATATAATGGACATCGTATTAGAAAGTAATATGATGTAATGCAAAAAATAATAATTACAACGTAAAAATATTACAATATTTATTTTCATGAGATATTTTAGAAACTTGCCGCTTTAATTAATATTTGCATTTATTTTCTAAAAAAAAGGCAAAAACATTCTTAAACGTTTTTGAGAAAAACTCAAAAAAAAATCTGCTTTATTTTTCCTTTTTTCAGTAATCTCTTATAATCCCGAGAAAATTTACTTTTAGGAATAGGTAAAATTCAAAAAAGTTATACTCTTTTAACATATAATGTATATGTTATTTCAAAATTTTAATTGGGAGCAATTCATATTTTAAATAAATTAATAAATCAATTATCGAATATCTAAAGATAAAGTTAGAAATTTATTGTAATCACTTAGGAACATGTAATATTAAAAGTCTATATTATTTTAGTCAATTATAATTCAGATATTTCTTCTTCTGTAATATCAAAAGGCCTATTTCTCAACATCAGAATGCAAGACTTATCGGAAATACAATATAGTATATTGATTGGTCAACATTATCATTTAAAAATTTTAAAACTCAGTCCACTCTATTAACAGTAGTCCAAACTTTTAGAGATATTCAAAATCAGTCAAGTGATAAAATAATAAAATAATTAATTTTAAATTTGAATTCAAAAAATAACCAACCTTATCTATAGAAAACGCCTAATCTCATAACCCACGTCTTTAAAGAAAAACTAAAAAAAAACTACTACTCCACATGTCTTAAAACTAATTCTATAAAATACATATTCAAACAGGTGTAGAATGAAATTATTACATAAAAAAAAACTTGCATTCACGTAACCTGGGGTTTGTTGTATAATCAACATCAAAATTAACAAAATCACAATATTTTTATCTCTTTACTAACACAAAATTTAACATTTTTGGTATGCAGGAAGAAGAAGAAATTGATGATAGAGAAATGATGGAAGGTGAAGAAGTTCATGGCATTGGACCATTCTATTTATTTTTACGACTTTGCATGTTCATTTCAACTTTTATGCGTGAGGATGCATTGAAATTTATAATGGAAGTTGAAAGTTTGACTCTTTTGGTGGCATATATTCATACAGGTGGTGTGGATGAAGATGAAATTATGAAGAATACTTACATTTACCCGGTTGCAAGACAAGTTCAAGGTGTCTTGATTTCATCTTCTAAAAACTCTTAAATAACCAAGTTTTGAACATTATATTCAGTAGCATATTATCTTGGCAAAGGTTTTTACGGTCGTAAGTAATAGTAACATCTGCTAATTTTTTAAGAGAAATAAGTTCTATTTTCATGCTAATAGTACATATATTACTATACTAAAGTATCCTTTAATCTTATGAAATTAATCATTTCAAGTGAAAAGTTATAATTAAAAAAAATTAACAAGAAAATAATATTATTTTTATTTATATACAATAAAATAAATAGTAGGACAAACATGTAAAAACATATGAAATATTTAAGGTAAAATAAAATAAATATTATCTTTAAATCATAATATATTATAAAACTAAAATTGTAGCTAATTATAACTATAACTATAGAAATAATATATTAATATTATAAAATATAAATTATGTACTAATAATATTAATCTAATGTGTTCAAATAAATAAGTTAATTAATGTGTACAAATAAATAAGTTAATGATTTATATCATTTTTTTTTAAATATAACATATAGTGTATAATAAATCTTATTAGTTATTTTTAGTTTACAATATTATTACTTTTTAAATATCTCCACAACGCGCATATACTAGTTCAAATTAATTACTTAAATTTCAAAAACTTATCCGTTTGGATATTGATTTGGATAACCACCATTTCAAAAATAAAGTCAGAAAGGGAAATCTAAGGAGTTACGTTATTTTTTATTTTGTTAGTTAAATTAAAAGAATATAAAAATGTATAGTTTAAGTAAAAAGTTTGAACTAATTGAATATCCAAGCATATACATATGTTAGTGAAACTGTTTATTTATTTTTTTAAAACCAAATCCCAATTTTTGGGTGTTGACAGTTGACTTTAATTGAATAATTACATTTTAAAATCAAATTTTGAAGAACCGAAAGATGTATTTTTTTAGTAATTGCTAATATGTCTTTTATTAAAAAAAAATCTTATTTTTTATTTTTTTAAAAATAAACTTTTTAATACATAAATATTGAGATTAATTATGGCGCTGACATGTGGCATTTTTTCCTCTCATATTATATATAGATAGATTAAAAGAATATAAAAATGTATAGTTTAAGTAAAAAGTTTGAACTAATTGAATACCCAAGAATATACATATGTTAATTCTGGTGCTGACATGTGGCATTTTTTCCCTCCCCTATTATATATAGATAGATTATTAATTCAGATTTGTAATTTTTCATAGAAGAAAATAATAGTTTATATCTTTATCAACGACAATGATTAGATGTCGAGAAATTTACCAATTTTTAGCTAATATAATAATAATAATGGGTAAATTACTTTTATGACTATTATAAGGTTTATCATTATTTTTAGTACTTACACTTATTACTTTAATACTATATTTAATCTCTAGTTATTTATACAATGTAAAAAAAAGAGTAGAGAAATTAAATATGCAAAGATTTACCTTCTCGCGAGTTGTAGGAATAATTATAGCCTTAGACAAAAATTGTTGAGAAATTTTTGTTTTGCACCGAAAAAAACTGAAGAAAAGATGGTGGAACACTACACTGTTGAAGAATACGTTTAAATCTAGGGGAAATAGAGAAGTTAAGAAAGTCGTTGAGGAATTTTTGGAGTCTTTATCTTCTTTTGATTGGTTTCTCTTTTAACTGACTTATTCATTACTTATTATATTTTTTTCAAGTTTCTTATTTTATATTTCTTCGTATTTGTCAATTGACATTTGTTGAAAAAGTTTTTACCATTATAATTTTAAAACAGTTTCATCTTAAATTCAATTTTTTTTTGCATATATATATATTTAAAAAGATAATTGCATTTACATATATTTAAAACTGACCACACTAATTAAAAAAATAATTACAATAACAAATAAAAAAAATATTAATTAATTAATTTAACAATTGTAGGAGAGAAAAACTAATCTTGTAATTGTTATTAAAAAGGTAAAAATAAACGTGATTCAATTTTAGTTATATCCTCTTTTTATGAGTTTGCGTTTATCCATTTTAAAATACAAATTGAAAAACAGATTTCATGGAAACTTACTGATTTGCAATTCAAATATATTATTATCCAAATTATTACTATATTATTATATATTATATATTATATTATTAGTATTATTATCATTATCATCATTATTATTATTATTATTATTAATTAACACTTTGCCTTTAGTATTTAAATTGTATTACAAAAGAGGAAATTTTAAAATTAAAATTTAAAACAGTAACAAATTTTACATAGAATTATTTAGTTAATTAATCTTTTTTATTTATTTTTGGTGAATTTAAGGTTCATGTTCAAACGATTTTTAAATTATTTAGAAATATAGAATTATTTAGTTGGTTACTTTTTTTATTTCTTTTTGGTTAATTTAAGTTACAAAAAGATTTTTAAATTAGTTTTTAAATTTTAAAATTGTTGAATTTTTGTAGTGCTGACATGTGGCACTTTTTACTTCTCCTATATATTATAGATATATAATTTTATGATTAATCAATCTTCAATCATTTACCTACTAACTCCTCAAGTTTATGTTTAATTTTATACTTCTAGAATGTTTAATTTTATACTTCCTCCGTTTCAATTTATACCATTTTAGATTCCATGTGCAGTGCATTAAGAAACTAAGTAAGTTTATTATTATACCCTTATTTAATATTTTTTTGAAGTCAAGTTTTCAATCAGTGAACATGAATTAATTTGACCAATAAACATGAATTATTTACTTAGTTTTTCTATGTTGGTCAAATGTATATTTTCAAGGCTAATAACTCACAAGGGTAAAAAAAAAAGAATAGTGTCATTTATACATTGATTTTGTGAAATAACAAATATTAAGGATCGTCTATTTTTAGTTGAATTTTCTAACAATTCGTCGCTAATTCGTAGTTAAATAGGATTGAAATTTAATTTGTTGTCTAGCTATGAAATTTTGTTTGTCGTTAATTTTTTATTTTCTAGTAGTAAAGAAACTTATTTCTAAGGAAGACATTTCTTTCCTTATTTTAAAAAAAAATAAATTGTAGAGAAAATATTTTCAAAAATTTGACCGAAAATAAAAAAACTAAAAATTTTCTTCTAAAAAAAAAAGTTTTCCTCCCTATAATGATCCTTTTCAGGATTACATCAAAAGCTGTCATTGATATATATAGAGGACTGACCTTGGCATTGTGTTCACTTTGTTCCTTTGAGTATTGAAATGAAATTTATTGACAAGTTTAATGAATTATTAATATATAAAGCTAAATTATAAATTCATTTTATTTAATAATATAAATTACTATATATATCTAACTCGCACAATCACAGTTCCATTCAATTTTTTTTGTTTATAACACTAACAAAAATTCAAGTAAAGTTATATTTATTTTGTCTATCTTAAAGATGAGAAATTTTTTTTTTGAAATAATATTTTTATTTTATTCACATGATAATTTTTTTTGATCATGGTGAGATGATTCATACTTAAAAGTATAATTGTCATTTATGTCTCTAGTGAAAGATATTACATATAGTTCCAAATCATAAGTTATGTTGGTAAGTTTTCTATCTAGATTCAATTAATAATTTTTTAATAATTTTTTTTTATGAATTATAGTTAGATAAAAAATAATTTTGAAATTTAAATTTGTCAATATAGTATGTTCATAAAATTTATTAATATTTCAAAAAAGAGATAATCTGCTTAAAAATAAATTATTCCCCCTTCTTATTTGACACAAGAGAATAGTAGTATTGAGAATTAATTGGTAATTTGTCAAAATTTGCATAATTTAACTTTCAAAGAGAAAATTATGACAAGTACTTAAGAATGATGAGAGTAATAAAAATTGTATTTTACTATTTAAAAATAATAATATTGAACATTTGAAGTCTAAAATTACCAAAATGATGATTTATATAGTTAAAAACATTTTGAAAATTGTATTGAAAAAGCTAATTTGATTTCAAATTGTGAAGGTTGAATATAGGGGAGGTAAAAAATATAGTGAAGATTGAATAACAAATGAGGTGCACAAAATATGAATGAAATTGATAATAGTTAAGCATTTTAAATTTATAATAGATAATAAGATTGAAATGATATAAAGAGAACGGACTCACATGTTTTAGATATATTTAGAGGCTATTGGTGAGGAAATAAGATATGGTCAAGTACGTAGTATAATTTGTATTGCCCATTGTACAACTCTTCACAGTCATAGCCGTCCTTCCATGACTTTTCTATATAATAAAAAAATAATAGAAATGAGCTGAAAATGTTGTTTTAAAGAACATCAAAATACCAAACCATCCAATGTAAGACGATTTTTAGTACTATTAGTTTTTATTTTTATAGAACTTATTAGGGCGGAGAAAATATTTTCAAAATATTAAATATGAAAAAAAATAATTCCTCCCTATTAAATACACCCTAAACTAATGGCCCCATCGTATTGCAGGGTCACATCAAAATGTTTTCTCTAGCTAACTAATGTCCAAAACACTTTGTTTTTGCGTAATTGGCGCTACAAAGCAAATGTCATTATATATGTAATTTTATGATTAATCAATTTTCAATCATTTCCCTTAATAACTCCTCAAGTTTCTATTTTTTTTAAAAAGGAATAATGGGACACATCATTCATTAGGAGAGAAAGATGTTTTGTGACATCAAGTATATTTTGAGGAAAATATATAAAGTTAAGTGATATTATTAGGTAATTTCTTAAACATGGGTGACTATCTAGGGAAATTACTCAGTTTTCAATCAATGAACATGAATTAATTTATTTTGATTAATTAATTTGACCAATGAACATGAATTATATATTTTCTTAGTTTTTCTATGTTGGTCAAATATATATTTTTAAGGCTAATAACTCACAAGGGTAAAATAGGAAGAATAGGGACATTTATACATTGATTTTGTGAAATCACAAATATTAAAGATCATCTATTTTAGTAAGGACGACATATAAATATGAACAAGATATCATTTCATTTGATTTTTTATATATATGATAGATGTACAGAGAAAGAATATAACATTAACATGTTTTCTTTTCCTTCCAAAATGGAGAGTCAGCACTTGTCCTTCATTATCTTTATCTCAATAGTGCTCTTCCTTTACTCTTTCTTTCTTCTATCTCAAAAATGGAAGAAATCAAAATCTCCAAACAAAAAATTGCCTCCTGGACCATGGAGACTACCTTTTATTGGAAACTTGCATCAATTAATGAGCGATCTACCACATCGTTCACTTAGAAATTTATCGAAAAAATATGGCCCGATCATGCACTTACGTCTTGGGGATATTTCAACAATTGTTGTATCTTCATCAGAAATGGCAAAAGAAATCATGAAAACTCAAGACCTCTATTTTGTAGATAGGCCACAAATTATG
The DNA here is from genome assembly GCF_000226075.1 of Solanum tuberosum. Taxonomy (NCBI): domain Eukaryota; kingdom Viridiplantae; phylum Streptophyta; class Magnoliopsida; order Solanales; family Solanaceae; genus Solanum; species Solanum tuberosum. The sequence goes on along the minus strand of NW_006239506.1, from coordinate 47,826 downwards.
TCCGCGAGTATCATATTTTTATGATTGCACGGACATAGCCTTGAGTCCATATGGAGATTACTGGAGAAATATGCGGAAGGTTTGTGTACTAGAACTTCTTAGTACAAAAATGGTCAAATCATTAGCTTCAATTCGACAAGAAGAGATATCAAATCTCATTTCATCTCTCAGTTACAGTACACCTGACTCATTGATCAACTTATCCAACAAGATTTTTTGGTTTACGAATACTGTAACTTGTAGGTCAGTATCTGGAAAAATCATACATGATTGAAATAAGTTTATAATGTTGGTAAAAGATATTTATTCATTAATTGGAGGATTCGACTTAACTGATTTATTCCCTTCCCAAAAGTGGCTCCATAATATCAGTGGAATGAAATCCAAATTGTCAAAGGCACACTCAAAGGTTGATGAAATCTTGGAGAAAATCGTTAATGATCATCGAGACAATCGAGCAAAGGGTAAGAAATATAATGGTGAGTCTGGAAATGAAGATTTTGTTGATGCTTTACTTAGAGTAATGGAGAGCGAAGAATTTGGACCTCCTATCACAAATCAAAACATTAAAGCAGTCATACTTGTAAGTATAGTGCATCATCAAAAGTAATTTTATTTCGTGTTATAAATCTAAACTTCGATATTTTCACCTTTAATTTTACATGTAGGACATGTTTCTAGCAGGAACTGAATCTAACAACAATAATTTGGGCATTTTTAGAACTAATGAAAAATCCACGTGTCATGGAGAAAGCACAACTCGAAGTGAGAGAACGATTAAATGGGAAAAAAACATTTAATGATACTGATTTGGAAGAGTTGAACTACTTGCAATTTGTTATCAAAGAAACATTAAGGCTACACCCTCCAGTTCCTCTACTAGTCCCAAGGGAATGTAGAGAGGAAACAAAGATCAATGGATACACAATACCTGTGAAAACCAAAGTTCTGGTTAATGCATGGTCGATTGGTAGAGATCCCAAATACTGGCATAATTCAGAAAGCTTTATACCTGAGAGATTTGAGAATAGTAGTATCGACTTTTTGGCTGAAATTAGCTAGTATGGGATTGGAAGCAGCAAATATCTAAAAAAAAGAAAAAAAAATATGACTAATGTTAACAAAATAGGTAGGAAAAAAAATGTATAAAGTTTAGCTCATCTGACAACTTATGAACAATTGAACAACACGAGTAAGATTTGTGCCTCCTAAAACTTTTGAACAACACATGCAATATTTGTCCATCTGGCAAAATTTGTGAACAGTTAAGGCATAATACATAAATATGTCATTTAACTTGATCTTATTTCATATTTACGTCCTCCAACTTTAGGTGTGCACTAGTAGACACTTAAACTTATATACAGTTGAACAAGTAAAACATGAGTCCTATGTGGTATAATACATGTAGATGTAGGACACCATGTAGGAAGCAAATTGCTACGTAGGATGTCACATAGGACGTGTGTGTCTATTTATTCAATTTTATACAACTTTAAGTGTCTACTTCTGCACATCCAAAGTTTGAAGGCATAAATATAAAATGAGGTCAAGTTAAAGGTCATATTTGTGTATTATATTTGCGACAATTTAACAAGATAGATAGAAAGGAAAAAATACAAATATACCCGCAGAACTATCGTAAATGGTATGCTTTGTTCTATTTGAGATTTGAGAAGGAAAGACATTGAGACTTGTATTTATCTTTCAATTCCGCACTTTTTTATATTAGTGGCATGTACACGTGACAGTCAGGTTATATGGTTATAATAGAATGAATAAGTTTTTCGCTCTTATGTTATACTTGTTTTACGTTTCGCATTTCTTTCGTTTCGTTGGATTGAGGCTGACATGTTTTGGTGGGAATAGACAAATGTCATCACATCCATTTTTGAGTCGTGACAATATTTTTATGCTATGATTCTAAAATTACAATTTGAATCTAATGGTTCAATCGAAACACCATTTAAAATATCAATCTTCAAACAAGCACTTGAAACTCATCTAAGACCACCCAGACACAAACTAAATATGCCAATTAACTATAAAACACATTTCGGACCTATTGAAATCATCAAATCATTGATTTGATGTCATCTTAATAGAAAGTTCACAATCAACCATAACTTTCTTAAAACTCAAAAATACAACTACGGGGTCAAATCACTCCTAAACACCTTGGGATCCGTATAAACCATCTATCGTAGTCAAAAATCACCTTTCGGATCTAATGGAATAGTAATAATTTGAATTTGAGTTCATTAACCTAGAATGTTATCTTTGATCAAATTTCTCAACTTCCAAAATAAAAAATCTTCATCTTGATGCATTCGATCATCTTGGAAATCATGTCACTCATTTTCGCAAGTTAAAAACAACATAAGAATCTACAGAAAAAATCTAATTGGAATAAAAGAACTCAAAAGAATAAAACAATAATCATACGGATCATTACCATTATTATCTTAAGGTACAAAAATTAAAAACCAATTTAAAATAATAGTAAAAGTTGAATTGACCTTTGAATACAATATCTAAGTAAATGGTTCATATCTTGCAACCCATCGTATTGAAGGCTTACATCAAATGTAGTGTCCACCAAGAAAAAACTTTGTAGTATATGTCCTACATATATATCAAATCATACTTGTACGATGTCTTTCGTTGCTTGACAAATGAATTAACTTTAATACCATCTCCGACCTATTTTTATTTTATTTTATATTCTTTATATTTGGAGAGTAAAATATAGAATGAGCTCTCCAATCACTCTCTATTTCACTCTTTATTAATAATTTATAGAGAGTTGAATAGTACTCACACTCTCTGTGTAACACCCCAGAAAAATTTTGAGCTAAGACTTGAACCGTCCTTCGTTGTGAGTAGGATTTTACTAAGAAATTTAAAATTTCTTAAGTATTAAGGTCAGGTCACTAAATGTAGCACCTTGAGTTTCAAAAAGAACTAAATTGGACATAGCAAAAATCTGAAATTTTGCAAGTTAAGCTAAGTATGAGTTTTTGAGTTGACTTCAAATGACCATAACTCCTAGCTCAGGATGAGTTAGGTGTGCTGCCAGATACCGTAGGAATGACCTTTGAATTATTTCCAACGCCACCGAGTTTGCTCAGTTTCGAGTTCGTATGAGGGAGATATGTCCATTCGAAGTTGGGCTGTCTAGATAAGGAAAGTCAAAACTGGATTTTAGAGAGGTATTTTGGTCTTTTCCTTACCAAATCAGATTTAATTCGTTTTTAGTAAGGTTTTAAGGGTCTAATATTAGTAGGTTCAGTTTTATAATCCTAAAATTAGCCTAGGGTTTTAGTTGAGAGTTCAAGAAGAGAAAAGAAGAGAAAAGAGGAGAAAAGAGGAGATGATCAAAGCGTTCGTCGAGTGTCTTGTGTTTTGTTGCGAATTTTCACCATGGGTTTAATCACTAAGAGGTATGTAAGCTTCCATAGTGTTGGGTTTGTTCACCCACACGCCAATTATGTTATTTTTAGCGTAATTTCGTTCTTAAAGTTGAAGGATTTAAGTTCTTGATGAGTTCTTGATAGGTGTTCTTGAAGTTCATTCTAAATCTTGTTGTATTGGGGTTTTGATGATTTCTTGAGATGAAATTTAGTAATTTGAGTGTTTTTTGAGTAGATTAGAGTGTAATTATGTTAAGTAATCGAATCCAAGTGATTGGGGAAGAAACTGTTCGATTCTATGCGAGTTAAGGTGAGAAAACGAGCAAAGAAAGTCGTCGAAATTTTCTGGGTTGGGGCCTGGCGTGTCACGCCAGCCAGAGCGCCCCAACCACTTCTCTGAATGTTAGGGGCTGGCGCCCCGCGTCACTCAGAGTGCCAGGGTCGCCTGCCCCCACCCGTTCATCATCGTTTCGTCCGTTTGAGTTCTTTCAAAGGGTACCTTTACTCCCCTTTGATTCTAAACCACTTCTAAACACCTAAATTCATTCCTAACATGATCATAACCTTGAATTCATAATTCAAATTCAAGGTAGAGTTAAGAGTTAAGTTTAGAGAATTCTTTCGAACATTCTAAGAAAGTCCCTTTGAGTTCTTTTGATCAGGAGTCTTCTACAACTTCTAGTAACTTGTTTCAAGACTCGAGTAAGTGAGAATGAGAGTGAGGAGAATGTATTCATGAGTGTACACTATCATCTAGATCCTTCATATCATGAACCATAACTCTTGAATTCATAATTCACATTCAAGAGAGAGTTAAAAGTAGAGTTCAAGAAAGCCTTTGAGTTCAATTGTGAATCCTTTGAGATCAACTATCAATTTGAACTAAGTTTTGAGGTGGTAAGTAAGAGAATGAGAAGTGTCGTATACATGAGTTCCATGTAGTTTCTAGACCTTCTAGTCGAGTCGTTCATGCCCATAAATTCCGCATGGACTCCATAATTGAGTATCATTGAGAGGGGTAATATATATCTACAAGTTCTAAGTCTTGAGTATTGAGTTCCCAATCCCCTTTGAGATTATATTTTCTAATCATGGCACTATTTCATGTTACCCATGAAGTCCTTGAGTTGAAGTGTTCATGCCCATAATTTCGCATGAACCCTATAAGTGTATTATACTAAATTATAATTTCACCAATAAAATTTTAAAAAATTATTCATATCTTACATATGATCCATCAATTCATAATTATAATTTTTTTTTGAAAAGGGAGTAATTTTTTTGTAAATATTACCAAAGAAATAGTAAAAGAAAAGAAGAAAACATATAAAGGATTGAGATTTGAGGAAAAACAATTAATGGTAAATTTGATTGAGTGATTTTAGAAAAAGAAAAACTCAAAGTTGAGTGATTTCTTTTATACAAAACAAAATTGAATAACTTTACAAGATAATTTTTCAAAGTTGAATGACCTTTCGAGATATTTAGAATTGATCTTTGTCTACAATATCTAACCTAATGGTGCATATCTTGCAACCCATCGTATTGCAGGCTTACATCAAAAGTATGTCCACCTAGAAATAAACTTTGTACTATATGTCCTACATATATATCAAATCATACTTGTACGATGTCTTTCGTTGCTTGGCAAATGAATCGACTTTAATATCATCTCCAACTCATCTTTATTTTACTTTCTATTCTTTATATTTGAAGAGTAAATATAGAATGAGCTCTCCAATCACCTTCTATTTCACTTTGTATTATCCATTTATAGAGATTTGAATAGTAGTCACACTCTCTGTTTCACTTTTTTATTATTCTATTATTTTGTAATTAACATATTATTTTTCATAGAAAGCCATTAAATTAAATCACTAATATTTGTAATTCTTTCGAAATGTAATATAATTTTTTTTTTAAAATGTATTATTTAATATATATACTACTTTTATCTCGAATTAATAATAATTCAAAAAAACTTAATTTTTGTCACTTTAATATGATTTGATTTATTATTAAGTTTCACTATAAGAATGCACAAAATTAAATGGTCTACAATTGTTCAAACTATTTGTGATCCACGTTCCCAAAAGAAGAAATATTTCGCGATGAAACAAGAATCGTGTCAAAAAGATGTTGAACGTGCCTTCAGAGTTTTGTAATCACGTTTTGCAATTGTTGCAGGACAGTCACGTTTTTGGAGAAAAGAAAGTGTTACATGATATAATGACTACATGTATTATATTGCTCAACATGATAATCGAGGATAACGTGATCTTAATGCACCAATTCAAGATGTCGTAGAGGCTCCAACTGCAACGACATAAATGGTATTGGATGAAAATTTCCGGTTTGAACAATTTTTATCTAGACATAAAAAATTAAGGATAAAAATGCTCATTTTGAACTCTATAATGCATTAATAGAGCATTTATGGGAGCAACATAATAATCTTGAAAGTTGAGTATTTATGTTATGTAATTGTATTTCATTTATGATTTCACTTTTATTTGAATTGCCCATTAATTTGTATATTATATAATATTTTCTTTCGATTTATATCATTTAGAAATTTAAAATAAAATATAATGTTATATTAAATTAAAAACTTGAAAAAATAAAATTTTATATCACATGAAAATAATATAAATTGATTATTTGGAAAAAAGAAAAAAAAGAATTTATATTATGAAATAGAGAAGAGAGAAATAGATAATAGGGTCGGAGATGCCTGATCTCTCTTTCCAAGCAATTAAATTTGATTGAGACACATCGATATATTGTCCTTCACTACATTTCTTTCCTCACGTTGTTTAATTCGCAACAACAGTAATAACATTTTTTTTCTTAGGTTTATTCATTATAGAAAGAAAAATCTATTTCTAAGGAAGACATTTCTTTTCTTATTTTTAAGAAAAGAAATTTCCAGAGAAAATATTTTTCAAAAATTTGATGAAAAATTAAAAAATATCTTTTAAAAAAATGTTTTCCTCCCTAGAAGGGTCCATCTGTCTCTATTAGCCACCTAGACTACTGGTCCTTTGCAAGCTTACATCAAAAGTTGTCATTGATATATAGAGGACCTTGATATTATGTCCACGAGATTCTTTGGGAATTTGTAGTATGTCCGTTTTCTCATTACTTAAATGAAATAATAAAATTACAAAAATATTTTCGACCTATTTTATATCATGAATTTTAAAATTTATATTTTCTTAAATTTTGTGTTAAATGAAACACAATTAGAGAATATGGCGAAAATGATTCATTATCTTTGATAGTAAGTTCACTTTAAGTATCACTTTGAGTAGATTTGGTGCATTAAATTTATCAATATGAATACATAAATTAGAACGGAAAGAGTACTAATTTTAATTTACAAATATTTCTGTAATTGTCCTATATAATAAGTGACAGTCAGCACACCATCCACATGTGTGTTTCTTAGGAATAAGAATAAATTAAGGGGTATTTTGGTCATTTAAGGCTTCCCACTTGAGAGCTTTATGATTTAATTGTATCATACTATATGTTATATTGCTTGAACATTTCCCATAATAGACAAAAAAAAAAGCATCTCCAATGTAGTTTAGTCACGATCCGAGTCTACACCCTGGACATCGTCGGCACTCAAGAACCATTGTTGGTCCCCAAGCAAACCCTCATCCTGGTTGACTACAAGCGGAAGACTAACTTAAGCATGCAAAAGCTTAAAACTGAAATAAAAGTTCATAAAACTTAAATACAAACTTTAAATCCAAAGAAAACTCTATATAATAAAATATATACAACTCGCCATAAAAAAGGCAACTTTAGTCTTTAAAACATTTAATAAAATAAATGATACAGACTTCTCAACTATACTGACTATCTATGAAGCCTCTAACTGTTAAAGATGCAAGTCGGGACAAGACCCACGACATCCTGACTAAACTGAAAGGTAAATGAAATCCCCGAAAACAAGGAGGCTCACCATAGCTAGCTCGAACTCTTGGATGTATCAACGAAGCTCCTGTTGATGATCCTAAATACCTGTGTCTACATCATGAAAAGATGCAGGCCAAATGGCTCAGTACGGGAAATGTACGAGCATGTAAGGGGAATTCTAAAACATAAACATAAGCTTGAAACTTGATAAAAAGGAAACATACTTACCTCTTCTCAAACTTACTCAACTCAAGGAATACTCAAAACTACTCAAACTTACTCAACTCAGAAGTACTCAAGGATAAGATACTCAACTCAGAGAT
>NW_006239506.1:38665-39709 GCF_000226075.1 Solanum tuberosum | reverse complement strand
TATCATTTTAAAGAAAATGAACTTTACTCTTACTCTTTACTCAACTTCAAAGCTTAAGTCTTAAAACAAAGTTAAAACGCTTGCAAAAGACTTCTTAAAATATGGTTCACACTGAATTATGGACGTGAACGACTCAATGCAAGATTTTCAATAACCATAGATAGAACTCAACACTTGGAACTCAAGAACTTCAATAATACTACTCACTTCAAGAATGCTCAACTTAGAGGGTTCATGCGGAAATTATGAGCATGAACTACTCAACTCAAGGACTCAAAGATACTTCTCATCTCAAAATTGTTCGACTTATAATGTTCATGTGAAATTATGGGTGTGAACAACTCAAATCATGGACATCATGGGTAACAGGTAATAGTCCCATGATTAGGAATGTAATCTCAAATGGTTTAGAAACTCAATACTTAAGACTTAGGATCTGAAGATATTTCTCTTCTCATAAATACTCAACTTCTGGAGTTCATGCGGAATTTAATGGCTTGAACGACTTGACTCGTAGGTCTACATAACATTATGGAACTCATGATACAACTCTTCTCATTCTCTGAATTACTTCCTCAAAACTTAGTTCAAATCGATAGTTGATCTCAAAGGATTCACAATTGAACTCAAAGGCTTACTTGAACTTTACTCTTAACTCTCTCTTGAATGTGAATTATGAATTCAAGAGTTTTGGTTCATGATATGAAGGATCTCATGAATGAAAAAGTAGATTCATGAATAAATTCTCCTCATCCTCATACTCACTTGCTCGAGTCTTGAAACAAGTTACTAGAAGTTATAGAAGACTCCTCAAAAGGACTTAAAGGGACTTTCTTAGAATGTTCGAAAGAATTCTCAAAACTACCTTGAATTTGAATTATGAATTCAAGGTTATGATCATGTTAGGAATGATTTTAAGTGTTTAGAAGTAACTTAGAGTAGTTAGAATCGAAAACAAGTGAATGTGCACTTTAAACGAACTCAAACGGGAAAACTGACGACAAACTGGATGGGGCAGGCGACCCTGGCGCTATGGGTGGCGCG
>NW_006239506.1:24990-37946 GCF_000226075.1 Solanum tuberosum | reverse complement strand
ATCTTCGCTACGGTATCTGGTAGCACACCTAAATCATCATGAGCTAGGAGTTATGGTCATTTGAAGTCGACCCAAAACTCATACTTAAGCATAACTTGCAAAATTTCAGATTATGCTATTTCCAATTTAATTCTTTTTGAAACTCAAGGTGCTACATAGTGACCTTAACACTTAAGAAATTGTAAATTCCTTGGTAAAATCTCACTCACTACGAAGAACGGTTCGAGTCGTAGTTTGAAAATTTTCTGGGGTGTTACCGTTTATCTCTTTTCAATGTGGGTCCCCTGCTAAAGTTGAGCAGCTTCAACATATTTTTGGGATAAAAAGTTTCTTTTTGCTTAACTATAATTTAATTATTTATGAAGAGAAAAAAGGTAAGTCATTAATTTTTCAAAATTATAGGACCTATTTATTTTCGGGGAAAATAGTTTCTCTGTGCTTCACTATAATTTAATTATATTTATTAAGAGAAAAAGGTAGTCATTAATTTTTTGAAATTATAGGACCTATTTAGGCTATCGATTTTTGTGTTAAATGCAGTTTTTTACGTATAGCTTTTGAGCCTGTTTGGATTGTGACTTAAAAGTTGGTCAAACCTACTTTTAAGTCATTTTTAACTTTTGAAAGTGTTTAACAAAGTTAAAAAGGATTTAAAATAATTTAAAAAGGTTAAAAACAAAAAATAGAAATCTCCCACTTTTTATTTTTTTTAACTTAAAAGTCATTTAAGTTTGACTTTAAAAATTACTTTTTAAAAGCTTTTTTTTTTTTCCAGCCAAGCCAAACAAGCTCTTCTTACTTTGAGTGTCGTTGAAATTTAAGTAAATTTTATAATTATTTTAGGTTAAAGAAAGTGGCAAACGATGAAGAAAAAGATTTCAATTATGGAGATCCTAAAAGGATCCATCATGCCAAATTTTCGAAAAAGAAGAATGAAATTTATATATATATTTTGGATCAAAAATTTAAAATCGTTTAATCAACACCATTTAAAATTATTTATCACATATTCATTTCACACTTAATTAGATAATCTATTACCACAAATATAAAGTTGATTTTTATTTTATTTTTAAAATTATTTAATGAATATTATTTCAAACAAATAATTTATGAGTTAATATTGGGTACATGCTCTGCACTGACTATTTCCTCACCAGTATTATATATACACACAAACCTAAACATAATGCTGTCATCTCTATAAGATATAAGTGTGCATGTTTCTTTTTTTCTTAGCTTCCAAAATGGAGTATCAGCATTTTCCCTACTTCATCTTTATCTCACTTGTTCTCTTCCTCTCCTCTTTCTTCCTTGTATCTCAAAAATGGAAAAAATCAAAATCTCCAAACAAAACATTGCCTCCTGGACCATGGAGACTACCTTTTATAGGAAACTTGCATCAATTAATGAGCGATCTACCACATCGTTCACTTAGAAATCTATCGAAAAAATATGGCCCAATCATGCACTTACGTCTTGGGAATATTTCAACAATTGTTATATCTTCATCGGAAATGGCAAAAGAAATTATGAAAACTCAAGACCTCCATTTTGTAGATAGGCCACAAATTATGTCCACAAGTATCATATTTTATGATTGCACGGACATAGGCTTTACTTCATATGGAGATTACTGGAGAAATATGCGAAAGGTTTGTGTCCTAGAACTTCTTAGTACAAAAATGGTCAAATCATTTGCTTCAATTCGACAAGAAGAGATATCAAATCTCATTTCATCTCTCCGTTCTAATACACCTGACTCATTGACCAACTTATCCAACAAGATCTTTTGGTTTACGAATACTGTAACTTGTAGGTCAGTATCTGGAAAAATCATACATGATCGAAATAAGTTTATAATATTGATAAAAGATGTTTTTTCATTAATTGGAGGATTTGACTTAACTGATTTGTTCCCTTCCCAAAAGTGGCTTCATAATATCAGTGGAATGAAATACAAATTGTCAAAGGCACACTCAAAGGTTGATGAAATCTTGGAGCAAATCGTTAATGATCATCGAGATAATCGAGCAAAGGGTACGAAATATAATGGTGAGTCTGGAAATGAAGATTTTGTTGATGCTTTACTTAGAGTAATGGAGAGCGAAGAATTTGGACCTCCTATCACAAATCAAAACATTAAAGCAGTCATACTTGTAAGTCTAGTGCATCTTTAAAGTAATTTTATTTCGTTTTATGAATCTAAACTTCGATATTTATACTTTAACTTTATATGTAGGACATGTTTCTAGCAGGAACTGAAACAACTTCTACAACATTAATTTGGGCATTTTTAGAACTAATGAAAAATCCACGTGTCATGGAGAAAGCACAACTCGAAGTGAGAGAACGATTGAATGGGGAAAAAAACATTTAATGATACTGATTTGGAAGAGTTGAACTACTTGCAATTCGTTATCAAAGAAACATTAAGGCTACACCCTCCGGGTCCTCTGTTAATCCCAAGGGAATGTAGAGAAGAGACAAAGATCAATGGATACACAATACCTGTGAAAACTCAAGTTATGGTTAATGCATGGTCGATTGGTAGAGATCCCAAATATTGGCATAATTCAGAAAGCTTTATACCTGAGAGATTTGAGAATAGTAGTATTGACTTTAGAGGAAGTCACTTTGAATTTATTCCATTTGGAGCAGGAAGAAGAATGTGTCCTGGAACTTTATTTGGTTTAGTTAATGTTGCACATCCTTTATCCCAATTACTTTATCACTTTGATTGGAAGGTCCCTCATGGAGTTAATCCAAATGATTTGGACACGATTGAAACAGAAGGAATAACAGCCAGGAGAAAGAATGATCTTTATTTAATTGCTACTCCATTTGGTCTCTATAAATAAAGATCATTTGCTTCAATTCGACAAGAAGAGATATCAAATCTCATTTCATCTCTCCGTTCCAGTTCCAGTACACCTGACTCATTGATCAACTTATCCAACAAATTGTATAATAGAGTAATTTTTTTTTTTTTTTTGCATGTATCTGTATTTTTCATATTTGTGACTTGTAAACAATGATCCATATATATGTGAAATAAATAAAACATTTAGCTATATGATATCCTTTTTCATTAATATTTATATTTTTGGAATTGTTTCATTCTTCATTATGTTAGCTAAATTTTGATTGATCTTTTAGTTTCATATCCAATATGGTCATCAAATTAGGCGTCCTTGACCTTTTCCGAAGTAAGTAAAACTTCACAATCAACTTTAATAATTGTAACTTGAAGGACAAATGTTATAATTTCAAAACCTATTTGATATTGACATATCATTGTGATAGTTCGGAAATATATTTATTCTTTTTTCAAATAATTAATGACACTATCAACATTTTACTCATGTTGGATCCCACAAAATAAAACACGATACATTATGAAACAATACGTAACAACCATCCAAAACAAAGTGTAAGTGGTATCATGCAACCTCTCTGTATCTGAAATTGAATGTTGATGAGACTATTCCAATGGGAGGCAGCAAAATTGGAGAGTAGGAATTTTAATAATCTACTTTAAAGTATTTCTTATTTCTAATTACTTTATTTAAAAGATTAAGTCCATAATTCACTTTTCATTTTCATAACTTCTACATCATAGTAAAGGATAGTGAATTAGAAATACATTAATGTTTTCATGAAGTAACATACATTCATCTTAATGCATTAAATGGATTACAAATTTAGATTAATTTTACACGTTGAAATATACACTAGCCCTAAATTTCAATAACCAAAACCCCTCATTTCTTGGTTGCATTAACACTTAGAAATAACTACAACCCCCAAATTCTAATATCCTAAACCCCCTAATTTCTTTGCTTCATTAATAGAACATTTTCTAATAACTACAACCCCCAAATTCTCAATTATTGCATACCCAATGGTAGTTACATATACATTTATGATGGTTATTGCATACATATTTTTATTTTCTTCTTGAAATGTTTCTTAAGCTTAATTAACACATTTGAATATTTTTTTCAAATTTCTGTATACGTCTTATATTATATATTTGTTATTTTATTTTTAAGTTTTGCTTTTATGAAACTTATACCCTTTCATTTATTTATTATTTTTCTCTTTTATATGCTTTAAATATCCACCTTCATATCTCATATCTAATTACCTATTCAATTGCTACTATTAATATATATCTATAACTCTCATACTTTTCATATTCACAACCTCTAAATATTTAATTTAAGATTTTAAGATAACTTTTGGTGTTCCTCCAATTTTATTTATGTAAATCATCTTCTTTGTTTCATGAGATCCTTAGGTATCCTATTCACTCTATAGTTAAAGTAGTGAAACATTTATATAGTTTTTGTTCTATTGATTCATTCTTTAGTGTGACTCGACAAAGAAGGATCTTGAATTTTGATTGGCTATGATAGAATGAGTCGATAAGAACTCAAAAAATTATGTAGTACTATTTTTGTATTTCTGTTTACATCTATATTATATGATTAAAGTCTTAAGAAAGATGAGTACATCGTATTTTTGTGTTTTCTATCTATTAGACCTTTTTAATTTAATTTTCTATGAATTTCTGATTAATTAGTCATTTGTGGCTTTATTGAAAGTTTGTTAACTACTAACCAAAATTCAAAACTTACAGTTGGTTGCTTAAAAAAACGTGATTTTAAACATTAAAATACACTCCTTATTTGGTACTTTTTGCCATATTTTAAAGATATATTAGTAATGATTGCATTTTATTACTCACTACATGTTTTCATAGAATTTTAATTATTCCAACAAATCTATGAAAATTCTCACGGAACAGACGTGCAGCACACGTATCCAGAAACTAGTATTACTAAAAGTGGGAAGAACTCAAGCCAAAAGTTGAATTACCCTTTTACCCTTTTAAAAAATAATATTTTATTCTTTTTTTTTAAAATAATAATTATAGATCAACTATATATTCTACATTAATGCTCACAATTATGATTAAGCCTATATACTCTTCTTTGCTGGCACAATGCTAGCTGCTTCAAGCCTTCAATTATAACTGATGAAGACCAAGGCTACTCCCAACAATTAAGTATGGATTTGATGAGACTTTTTTATTTTTGGCTAAAATATCTTTAATAATTTGATTTTCTTCAACTTCTTAGGTTTAATACGTTGATTCACTTCAACTTCTCTTACCTAAGGCCCCTTATTTAAAGTCACATAGAAGAGCACTGAATTTGCAAATCTCATTTGAACATTTGGCTCCAATATGCCAAATTCTCTCCGATGAAGAACCATTTTTTCATTTCTCTTTCTTTATTTTTACTTTTTTTATTCCTTTACGGTAGATCTTCTAGGTACAAAAGAAAAAAAATAGCATTGGTCTTTTGAGAACTATTAGGGATAGTAGCATTAGTGTTCGCATTTGTATCGAAGACGACATCACATGTGATAATATTGATAGATAGAGAATGAATGTTTGGAAGGCAATAGATTTTTATCACCATGTATGGATTAGAATGAAATAAAGATATATACTTTTTTACACACTAATAGTTTTTATTCGAATTGACGTAGATGAAGGATACATATCTCCCGAATATGTTTGGAAATGTTTCAAGAATTCAAATTTTGGTATTATTTCATGTAAAGTAGTTCCTTTGTAAATGATTTTTATATTTACTTTTAAAATTTTCGTTTTATGTTTTCAAATTGGATATAAAATCTACGTGTAAAGTGCGTAATGAGAGATTATTGAGGATAAGTTATATCGACATATTCAAACCATTACATGTTATATTATCTTAATTAGCTTCACATATTTCTTGCTTGATGAAAAATGCAACATTCCACTGTTATGGATTTTATTTAATGAATATAATGTAAATGATAAAAATTAATATTGTTAATTTCTGCATTTCCTATAAAATAATTCAATAATATTGTAACACCCCGCTTTTTGAAAGAACTAGAATTAGAAAGAAATCAATTTTGGAAATAATCAAATTTGAAATTTTTGGCAAATCAAACTAAGTATAAGTTTTGGGTCAACTTCAAACAACCATAACTCCTAGAACAGGATGAGTTAGGTGTGCTAAAAGATACCGTAGGAAAGGTCTTCGAATTATCTTTCCAACGCCACCGAGTTTGCTCAATTTCAAGTTCATATGAGGGAGATATGCCCATTTGAAGTTGGGCTGTCTAGATAAGGAAAGTCAAAATCGGATTTTAGAAGAGTATTATGGTCTTTTCACTATCCAATTAATTAAATTCTTTTTTGGTAATTAAGTTGGGGTATAAACTGAATTGGTTCAGTTTACGCTTCATAAAATTAAGCCAAGGTTTTGAGAGAAGAGAAAAGAAGAGGAGAAAAAAGGAGAAGAAGCAAGGATTCGTCGCGTTCTTGAAGTTAAGCTTGTGGATTTCACCAAGGGTTGATCCCTACGAGGTATTTGAGATCACATAGCATTGGGTTAGTTCACCCACGCGCCAATCATGATTTAATTCAGCGAAATGATGTTCTTGAAAGTATATAAATTGAGTTCTTGATGGATTGTGTTGAAGTTTCTATTGGGTTCTTGATTTTTGAAGTTGTTTGTCTGAAAAATAGTAAACTCTATATTTGGAGAGTAAAATAGAGAATATGGTAGAAGATGCCTAGATCTCTCTTTCCAAGCAATTAAATCTAATTAAGACCCGTCGATATATTGTCCTTCACTACATTTCTTTCCTATCGCTGTTTAATTTACAACAACAATAATAACATATATATTTTTTCTTAGGTTTATTCTTTTTATAGAAAGAAAAAATCTATTTGTCATTTTTCGTTGTTCTTGGACATTGAAGGAAAATCTTTTATTTATAAATTCAAAGGTTCTTGAATCTTAATTCAAGTTCTATCTATTTTGTATATTTCTGTATATTGAAAATAACAAGTAACATCCCTATTTATAAAGGTAAAAACCAAATTAAACTAGGATTAGGAACCTCTCTAACTAACAAATCTTAATTAAACATAAATAAGTAAATATCATAAATAACAAATCCTAAACAACTTAGAATTTCTACTCCAACTTCGAATTATTATTAGCAACATTCTCCAGTAATTCAAAGTTGTAGACTCTTATTTTTCTTCTTCTTGTCATTGTTGTTGAATTGGAGAACTTCTCTTCAATTGTAACATCTCGCAATTTGAAATAACTAGGAAGAAGCTAAGAATTTGAAATAGTCATTTTTGGAAAGAGTGAAAATCTGGAAATTTGTTTAAGTTAGGAAAAGTGAGTTTGTGGCCAACTTCAAACAGTCATAACTCCTAGCTCAGAATGAGTTAGGTGTACTTCCAAATATGGTTGGAAATCTCTTGGAATAATATTTCCAACGCCGCTAAGTTTGTGCGATTCCGAGTTCGTATGAGTAAGTTATACCCTTTGAAAGTTGGGCTATTCAAATAAGGAAATGTCCAATCCGGATTTTTGAAGGGTATTTCAGTCCTTTCCTTATCCAATTAATTAAATTCGTTTTAGTGAATTAATTAAGGGTCTAAACTGAACTTGGTCAGTTTTACGCTTTTGGAAAAGAGTTAGGGTTTTAGAGAAGAGGAAAGAAGAGGAGAAAATAGAAGGAGAAGCAAGGAATCATCAAGTTCGTCGAGTTTAGCTTGTGAATTTCGTCGGGGGTGATCCCTACAAGGTATGTGAGATTACATAGCATTGGGTTAGCTCACTCACGCGCCAAACATGCTAATTCAGTGTATTTTCGTCCTAAAAAGATTGAGTATTTGATATTCTTGATAATTGTTCTTGAATTGATTTCGTTCTCGAATACAAGTTGGGATTAAGGAGTTTCTTGATAATTAAGTGTTGTTTCCTTGAGTTGTTTGGGTTAGATTTTGTGTATATGATTTGGGTACATGAATCTAAAGTGAATTGAGGAAAAAGAATCGGATTAAAATGATTTAGGATCAGAGAACGAGGTCAAAAATTCGTCAGATTGCGTCTGTGGGAAGGCTGGCACGACGCTCCCCCATAGCCCCAGGAAGGCTGGGGCAGCACACCAGCAGTGCGCCAGATTTGAGCCCCAGTACGTTGGGGCTGGCGCGGCGCGCTTGGGGTGCGCCCAAATCGTCGTTTTTCACCAGTTTTCCATTGATTCTAACTACTCTAAATGACTTCTAAACATCTAGAAATCATCCAGAAACATGAATCATAACCTTGAATACCATAAATTCAAATTCAAGGAAAGTCAAGAGCCAAGTCTAGGAAGTTCTTAGAGTCTTTTCAATAAGTCTTTTGCAAATGCTTTTTAACTTTGTTTTAAGACTTTAAAGTTCAAGTTGAATTAAAGAGTTAAAAGAGTAAAGATTGAAGTTCATTTCTTCAAAAGTATTAGGGGACTATGTATTCCCAAAGGGTTTAAAATGTTTTCACATTTAAACAAGAAAGGAAACCTCGATTTCCAAAGAGCCTTCGGACTAGTTTTCAGAAAAGAGTAATCGCTTTCTAAATAAAACAAGAGAGGAAACTTTGATTTCCAAGATAGCCTTTGAGCTAAGTTTTGAGCAATTATCTCAAACAACAGAAAGAAGTTATGTTTTTAAACATATGAGCTAGTAATATTTTGGGAGTAGTATTGAGCACCGATATGGGCGAGCGTTCAGAGAACCCCCAGCCCCCATAAATCATGTAGCCATCATGGGTAGAAAAGGGTCATACTTTTTAGATAAACCCTTAGTGTTTTTTAGCATAGACTAGTGGATCCACTTAGTAATTCAGGTCCTATACCCTTGGCAAGGTATAGGATGGCCCTGGCAGCGTGGGGCCAAGTAACGATGTATCATCACTATAGCTCTTAAGTGATGGTCGTCGGTTAGAGAAACTCCCACAGCAGTATTTTGTATTTTTATATACATCAGTTTAATTGTATTATTACATACATCTGAAAAGTTATTTGTATCTTTGCATACACACAGAGTTGACATCATGTTTTAAACAATTTTCTTTATATTGCACTTGTTTTTAAACTGCTTTATATAAAAATGAGTTCAGTTATGTTGAGTTGAGTTGAGCCAGGTAAGTTCTTCAGTTCCTTTCAGATTCTTTCCAAGCTTAAGTTGTGTTTAACATTCTAACTCGCATACTCGTACATTCAATGTACTGATGCCTGTTGGCCTGCATCTTATTATGATGCAGACGCAGGTAACCAGGATCAACATCCAGCGCATCGTTGATCCAGTTGACCTTCAGAGTTGTTGCTGAGCCTCCTTGCATTCCGGAGGATCCCCCTTTTATTACTTTATCATTTTAGTTCATTAGGATGTCATGGGTCTGTCCCGACATCCATCTCAGTTGTTTTAGAGGCTTCATATATAGTTTAGTCAGATGTTAGTTCATTCGTCATCATTTTGTTATTGGCTTTTGTTCAGATTTGAGTTGCCATTTTGGCTAAGTTAAAAGTTTATTTTTAAAACATTATGAGTTTAGTTTGAGACATGTTGAGTTATCTTGTATTTGGATTATCTTTCTTATGTCTAAGTCTTCCGCTGAGTAAGTAAGTCAAGCCAAGGGTTCGCTTGGGGCCAGCAATGGTTCTAGAGTGCCAGTTTCGCCCAGGGTGTAGGCTCGGGGCGTGACATCAATCTTCAATTGTTGGAGTTCTTCTCTTCTCTTTGATTCTCATTTTTTTCTTGGTTGTGTCGAAGCACTTTCTCTCTAACTTTCACGTGTTAGAGCACTTTCTCTCTAACTCACAATATATTTTTTCTTGGTTGTGTTGGAGCACTTCTCTCCAACTTCCAAGTGTTAGAGCACTTTCTCTCCAACTTACAATTAATATTTTTCTCTTGGTTGTGTTGGATCACTTTTCTCCAACTTCCAAGGTTGATGCCCTTTCCACCAACGCTTTTTTTTTGTGTTGTAGCACTCTCTCTCCAACTCTCATTGATACCCTTCCCATCAACTCATTTTCTTTTTGTGTTTTTTATTTTATTTTTGGCATTGGAGCACTCTCTCTCCAACTCTCGTTGATGCCCTTCCTATCAATTTCTTTTCATTTTGTTTTTTTATTTTTTTTCACTTTCTCTAACTTTTAATTTAGAGAAGAGTTTCTTCCTCTTGTGTTTGGTTGTAGTTCTTTAAATTTGCAATATTTTTTGTAAGTCTTTCCTCCTAGCATATTCTTTTCAAGCATATATTATTCATCCAGCTTTTTTCAACATGATCATTTGCTTGATGGGTAGCATATATGGTCATAGCCTCCCGCCAGCAGCGAAAACTTTTTGATCTTCTACCAGGATTGTAAAAGCTCTGGTACCAATTTGAAGGAAAATATTTTATTTATAAACTCAAAAGTTCTTGAATCTTAATTCAAGGTCTATCAATTATGTATATTTTTGTATATTGAAAATAATTAGTAACATCATTATTTATAAAGGTAAAATCCAAATTAAACTAGGACTAGGAACCACTCTAACTAACAAATCATAATTAAACAGAAATAAGTAGATACCATAAATAACAAATCCTAAACAACTTAGAATTCCTACTCTAACTTTGAATTATTATTTCCAACAGGCATGATTTAGAATAATTTCGTATTTTAACGCTTCCATTCTCGTTTTGTTTTCTTCTCTCTTTCTATGAGGTAGAAGATTTTTGAACTGGTTGTTTGTGAATAAGATGAAAGTTGAGAACTATATTTATTTCTACCATATTCATGTAAATGATATGTGTATATGATAGCTAGCTGGTTGATAATCTCAGCTAATTTGTCACTAAAAAGCTTTTAACTAATTGAATTTTCTAACAATTTGTCACTAATCCGTAGTTAAATAGAATTGAAATTTGATTTGTTGTTTAGCTATGAAATTTTGTTTATCACTAATTTCTTATTTTCTAGTGGTAAAGAAACCTATTTCTGAGGACGACATTTCTTTCCTTATTTTTAAGAAAAGAAATTTGCAAAAAAAAAAATTCAAAAATTTGATGGAAAATTAAAAATGAAAAAATATCTTTTAATTCCTCCCTATAATGGTCCATCTCTAGGGATGGCAATGGGTGGGGGGATGTGGGGCGGGTGGGTTTAAAGATATGTGGGGCAGGGTGGGTTTAAGGCTATGCGGGGTGGGTTGAAGTGGGTTTTTTTTAATTAATGCGATTCGGGGCGGGTATATGCAATTTTGTGTGGGTTTAAACTTAATTTTAATTTTTTAATGTTAAAAGAGTGATAGAGCATTAATTATTAAGATAATTTCGTTAAAGCTACTAAAATATTCAAGATAATAAATGAAAATGATTCAATAAAAAAGAATACAATTTCTTACATGTTTTCCAATTGACCTCTAAAAAATAAAATTTTAAGTCACTATCCTATTAAATTAATCAATACAAATTAATGAAAAAATGTTTATTTTTATGAATTTTATTTTTAGTATCAAACTTAACTAGAAAAAAATATTAAAAAATTTATGCGGGGCGGGTTCATGCGGGGAGGATCTATGCGGAGCGGATTGAAAATGAAAACGTTGTTATGCGGGGAGGGGCGGGGCGGATTAAATTTTTTACGGATTAAGCTCAACCTGCACCGCCCCGCCCCATTGCCATACCTATCCATCTCCATCTACCAGCCACCTAAACTAATGGTCCTTTGCAGGCTTACATGAAAAGTTGTCATTGATATATAGGACCTTGATATTATGTCCACTTGATTCTTTGGGAATTTGGAGTAGTATGTGTGTTTTCTCATTACTTAATGAAAAAATAAAATTACAAAGATATTTTCGATTTATTTTTACCATGAATTTTAAAATTTCTTTTTTCCTAAATTTTGCGTTAAGTGTAACACGATTAGAGAATATGGCAAAAATGATTCATTATTTTTTATAGTAAGTTCACTTTAAGCAGTTTTGGTGCTTTAAATTTATCAATAAGAATACATAAATTAGAACGGAAAGAGTACTAGTTTTAATTTCCAAATATTTCTGTAATCATATATAACTAAAAGTGGGAAGCTCCAAAGTGCAAAGTTGGATTACCATTATACCCCTACACTATATAAAAACAATTTTACCCCTACACTATATAAAAATACTATATATCATAAATAATAATAATATATATTAATTAATTATTAATTATTAATCCAACTCAAAAGTTAATTTTTTATTTATTAATTATGAGTTATGTCTCTTCAATGGCTCAATCCCATTTTTCGGCAACCATACAACTTCAGCTATTTAAACCGTATATTATTTTCTGTTTTCAAAGCATTTAGTTAGTTTTCCGTATTAAATTAAATATTTCCAGTTTTCTAATCATTTAATAGACTCTTCAGTTTTGGAATATGAATAGTTATTTTCATTTTCTATATATGTATTATAAATTAATTATCATTTTTTACTTCTAATCCTTTTTATAGATTTCTCTTGTATTTGCTTAGCCGTTGTGTTTGCTAATTACTAATTTTTATTTATTTTTCTTTGCTTGAGATCTTACCATGCAATTGTGAACTCTTCCCTTCTCCATCGCATCATCCGATACATAATAGATATGATAGTTGATGCTTATCGTGACCAACGACGCTATACTACGGTATGAGTGTCTACGATCGTCGATAATATAGTAACCCAACCAAGGGTTGGGGTTGTGTCCCAAGGGAACGGTTTTGAGAATTGATATAAAAATAGCATTTACATTCTAACTAGTCGTAGCTAAAGATATTAACGAACAAAAACATAGTAAGTAAAAGGGGGTGACACGAAAGTGTCAAATATCAAATGGGGGTTTTGTAACAAGTGATAAAACAACAAAATAAACAAGAAAATCAAGTATGGGGAAAGGTTCTTGGGATGTGACCGCAATACAAGTTGAGATAAATTGTTGGGTGCATGCTTTCAATAGGAAATTTGCAAGACAATAGTGACTAGGCTAAGCTTTAAATGGAAATAAGTTCCCTCTCGGGCAACTTACCCCGTTTCA
>NW_006239506.1:21651-24639 GCF_000226075.1 Solanum tuberosum | reverse complement strand
AATATCAGCTAAAGTCTCTAAAGTGAAAATAATAATAATAATAATTGTTCCACTCCAAAATTCATAAGACTACAATTCTAACTAGTATTTATAGTTTTCACAGATTGTGCTGCGGAGGATTGTTCGGCGACATTAGTCGAGATCGCCGATGAACTCGGCGATCCTCCCTTTGGTCAGCTCATCGCCTTCAGTGTCTTGCCTTTAGCATCCTCGCATTCTGGATCATTGGGCGGTACAGTACTACTTTGCGGAACTGATCGGCGACTCACCAACTACTCTTTTTCTCGCCTTTTGATCCACTTCGTTCAAGGCTTCGCGTACTGGAACGAAGGGCGGTTCATGTCGTTTCGGCGACTAGCCAAGTTAAACTCGGCGATCCGCAGGATTCCATTTCTTGTTCTTTTCAGCCCTATTTGCTCCGTTTTGTGCCTAAGTGTCCATGTTTCCACTAAAACTTCAAATACCTAAAACTTCAGCATTTTAATCAGATATTGAGATAAAACAAGCATTCAAGGACACTATTTCCATTAAAATAAAGCCCTAAATGAGTCCAATTTGTGGACTCATCAATAGTCATATCATTGGAGTTATGCTTAGTCATGAAGAAGGTAAACATACATTAGGTCAATTCACTAGGAATCTGTTTAGTTTGTTAAGATGTGTCTCATTAGGAAATATGGAGAACTTGTATTGTTTGAGATCCATAAATTAGTAGTAAATACTAGAATGAAATGGGTGCAAATAGAGTGAAATGAATAGTGAGAATGCATATGCCGACTCTAAGAAGCATGTAATTGAGGTATGATTGTTATGGGATTAAAAAGAGTAATAGAAGTAGATGGATCGTTGTAGTCGATAAGTAACTGCTAACAAACTGATATACAAACATTATGAGTTTTGTCACGTATACTATATTGTGACATGCTATAGGGTTTGACCAAATGATAGCAGAAGTGTCACGACTTTCCAAAACATTATGCCCTGCTACCAAGTTTGTAACGACCCGAGAGCACCCCCAAGTCGTAACATGCGTACTCGACCTCTCGGAGGTCTAATACAAGCCTCTTAGCATTCATTCATCGCATTCGGTGATAAAAACCGTAAGGAATTTAAACACTTTTTAAAACAAATTCATAATACTCATAAAATCTTTCAAATGTAACGAAGTAGAATTTCTAAGTCTCATGTACCATCTTAGACACGAATAGAACATCTTAGGGGCACGACCCTTTACAACAAAATATAAGTCTTATACAATTTCTAAGTGGAAATACTAGAAAGGGTTCAACTATGTCCTCGAATATATGAGGACATACCAAACTTCTTGAGAAATAGTCAATATCCCAAGCTTCCTCAAAAAATCTCTTCACTTTCCACCACCTACACTTGTAACAATAGAGAAATATGGAATTAGTACAATAAGTACTAAGTATGACGACCATGCAAGAAAACATGCACAACGGACATTTACAAGGAATGTATGCTTTTAAGACCTTTAACAAACCTTTACAACCACAAGCATAAACCCACATTTCAAGTCACCATTCACAAATAAGACCATATTCACATCATTTACAACTCAATACTTAAAAAAGATAGCAAAGTAAGTCCTTCATTACCATTTAAGCCTCTATCTCAAGTCACCCTAAGCCACACTTAAGTGAATAATGAAGTGACTGCCCATACAACCTCTTCATATACACCTAAGTGTTCCTAAGAGTTACCATAGACAAGGGTTTTATCATTACATTATAACATACTGAGTCAACATTCTTTATAAAACCATTTAGGAGACACACAAGCATATAGGGGACAACCACATAATAGCCCTAAGGCTTAGGGAACTCACTTTAGTATCTTCTAAGCCTACTCGTGCCATGTGTAGATAGCATCCCATACTACTACCTACACGTTGTAGGACCTATCCAATACTAGAGTGCACATCCCATATGATGGAAATAGGCCTTAACCGACATAGACCACACTAGCAAGGTATGGAATCCGGAGTCTATCCTACTCCGTGGAGGTTGTTCTACTTGCCAAGGGTAGAACTAAAAGCAACCCATGTTGGCACATGGTTTAAGAGATGTCCAAGGATGTTCATTGTGCCTAATCTCATGCTCAACTAGGCCACCATCCTAACCACATCCACTCGGTGCTTAGCCTTGGTGTCCATAGAGTAATTTCATTCACATAAGTGTACTGGAAAGGGTTCCTTTTCTAGTTCAACCAACTCATAGTACCTCTTCCCAAGAAAGGCCCCATTTCTTAGTCATAGCCAATCTAGGTTCATAAGGATAGCTCATTTGACTTTCTTAGATAAGGATTCTCATGCCGTTTCGGCTCCATCCATCTCTAAGTCTATCATTTCACTCAAGAAGGGAACATCACCCTAAGGCCCATCCTTCAAGGTTATACATTTACTTAGGAAAGCTAGACTCATAAAAGGCACTATGCTTAAGTCTACCAATTCAAGTCTTGGACTAGAATTCCTCTTTTAGAATTTATAGGAAGAGCTCCATTACTAAGTCACAGCCCAACCAAACATTCATATATATAATCAACCTTTCATGACACAAGACAAGATACTCAAGTCTAGCATATGAACTACAACATCATCTTATAAAGACTCATCATAGTCCATCATCACCACATATCACCATTTCGAAAGAAACATGATTTCATATTAGCATAATAACATTCTATACAATATCACATTAATACCATTAGAACATCTTCACATTATAGCTTCACACAAACTTTACATATAGCTTCATATAGGACTTTACATATAGCCTCATATGTGTATAATAATACAACAATGCAATAACACTCATATAATGCCCTTCATGGCCTCAAAATATAATATTCCAACATTATACAACAACTTCACCAATGCCTTCATGGCTACAATTCAATAATACCACACAAGAATACGATATAACACTTCCACCAAAGGTGGATTCAACCTACCAACAACAATCAATT
>NW_006239506.1:13876-20935 GCF_000226075.1 Solanum tuberosum | reverse complement strand
ACCACGGCTCGTGGTGGTGCCCGTGGTCCCTTGAATAGTGGGCCTCTCCACCATGTTAAGCCCTCAAAGGCCCAAGGCATCTTCACGGAGGCTCCCACGATCCGTGGTGCACACCACGAGTCGTGGTGGAGCTCGTGAAGATGAGGCAGCACCTAGGCAAAGTGTCCTTGCCTCCCTTGAGACCAAGTGATCTTCACGCCCAAGAATACGGACCGTCTAGGGCACCACTGGTCGTGGTGGTGCCCGTGGTCTTTGGGGCAGTGAGCAGCCAACTTGGGACAACCTTGACTTTTTGGCTAAGGCTTGCCCCTTTTGGCTTGGCTCTTTGTCTAGCACCCTCAACTAACCTAGAGTAGGTCTTATAGCATAGAGTCTAACACGTGTCTTGACGTTGACTCCTTAAACCCCTTTTGACACAAGACTAGGGCAACATTACACCACTAAAACACGTTAGCTCAAAAGACTAGTCTCCGAACGTCATAGTCGTCCCTTGACGTTCAACCTCAAAACTCTTTAAACTAAACCTTAAAAGCCAAAACTCCTCATTTTAACAAATTACCAACTTCCAAAACACATGCGAAGCTCTAGTTCATCCTATTTCATTTTAGGGTCATCACAAGAAGATTTCACTAGAAAACAAAGTAAAGCTTAATGTTGACCAAACAAATCATATGAACTTACATGCTTGGGTCCAGTAATCTCAAATTAGGTTTTGGACTGTCATCACATATATACATAGCATATGCATAATCATAAACAAGGATTGTGCCATTGTCTTTAGAAAACGACGCCACTTTAGTCAGCTGCGCGCCTAATGCTGCCAAATCAGTTGGATTATTTCAACCATTTATATTAAGTTCTAGCTTGTTTTGTGAATATGGATTGATTATGTTATATTTTGTAATACTATTATATTTAAACAATTTAGTTAATATTCTCATATAAAATTTACACATGAAGGATTCATAATCTTGAATCAAACAAAGAAAGTTGTACATGCAATTATCTATTACAAATAAATATGAGTTTTTCAAGTGTACCCCGTGAAATTGACAATAATACATTATCCATCTTAAAGAAGCCACTAATCAATATTTCTACGTTATGAAATACAATTTTTATTCGGAAACAACATCTTGATATGTATGTGGATATAAGGAGGAGACTATAGTTTCTTAAAAATAACTTTAAGATATGAAACAATATTTACAAATATAATCAATGTTACTTATGTTTACCTATAAACTATATGTTATTGAACTATTAATGTAACATCTCGCTAATTGAAATAACTAGGAAGGAGTTAAAAGTTGGAGAAAGAATCATTTTTGGAAAGTATATGAAAATCTGGAAAATTGTGAAGTATGTTAGTTGGGTTTTTCGCCAACTTCAAACAAACATAACTCCTAGCTCAGGATGAGTTAGGTGTACTTCCAGGTATGGTTGCAAAGCTCTTGGAGTAATATTTTCAACGCCGTTGAGTTTGCGCGATTCCAAGTTTGTATGAGTGAGATATGCCCTTTAAAAGTTGGGTTGTTCAATTAAGGAAAGTCTAATCCAGATTTTGGAAGGGTAGTTTAGTATTTACCTTACCCAATTAATTTAATTCATTTTAATGAATTAATTAAGGGTCAAATCAGAATGAGATCAGTTTAGTCAATTGGAAATTCACGCTAGGGCTGGAGAAAAGAGAAAAGAGGAGAAAGGAGAGGAAAAGCTCAAGATTCGCCAAGATCGTGCAATTTGGTTGTGAATTTCACCAAGGAATTTATCTTACAAGGTATGTGAGTCTTTCATAGCGTTGGGTTCGTTAACCCACGTGCCAAACATGTTTAGTTCAGCGAAATTCATCCTAAAAGAGTTTGAAAGTTGATGATCTTGACATGTATTCTTGAATTTGAATGTTGTTCTTGAATTGGGCTGAATTGAGGAGTTTCTGAGATCTTTACGTTGAGTTTTGGAGTTGTTTTGAGTTAGGTTCTTGAGTACATATGCTGGGTATTGGAATCTAAAATGAATTTGAGAACAATAGTCGAGATTAGGCGAATTGGGGTTGGAAAATGAAGAAGGAAAAGTCGAGCGGGTTTTGGCACGCAAGTCCGCGTCGTGCTCCCCCAGTGAACAAAAATTAGGACGCGGATTCCTCTATCTCAAAATTTATTTTCGCGAGCAAATATTTTAATGCAACTCCGTGTCGCGGACTTGTTCCAAAACGGTAATTTCGTGAACTTTACTCATGTTTAGCTATCTAAAAACACTCCTAAATATCATGAGATTTTTCCTATCACAATTCATAATCCTTGAATTCATAATCCTTGAATCCATAATTCAATTCAAGGAGAGTTAAGAGTCAATTCAAGTAAAGTTAAGAGTCAAGTCAAGAGAAGTTCATCAAAGTTTTCAAAGGTCTTTTACAAACGTTTTAACTTTGTTTTAAGACTTAAAGTTCAAGTGGAGTAAAGAGTAAAGATTGAAGTTCATTTCTTCAAAGAAGTATATGGGGACTATGTATTCCCAAAGAGTTTAAAAATGTTTTCACATTTGAGAAAGAAAGGGAACATCGATTCCAAGAGAGCTTTTAAGCTAAGTTTTTGAGTAATTATCTCAAACCAAAGAAAGAAGTTTTGTTTTACAAACATATGAGCTAAGATATTTTGGGAGTAGTATTGAGCACTGATATGGAGACGAGTTTGAGTTCAGATAACTCACGTCTCCATAAACCATGTAGCCATCATGGGTAGTAAAGAATCATACTTTTTATATGACTCCTTAAGATGCTTTTAGCATAAGCTAGTAGATCCACTAATTTAAGTAGTTCTATATGACGGAAAAGTAAAGGACAGTTCTGGCAGCGTGGGCAAGACGTTGTATAACCACTTAGGCTCATAGTGGTGGTTGTCGGTTAGAGAATCTCCCACAGAAACTATATTACTTTATTATATGAGTAAAGTTGAGTTTGTTATTGCAATTTGTTTAACGAACTAAGTTGTTTTCTACTGTTTTAAAGGCTTTCTATATATTGCATGTGTTTTATTATTTTATATTGAGTTAAGTTATCCAGGAGTTGAGAGGAGCCAAGGTAAGTGTTTCTTTCAGAATCTTTTCAAGCTTAAGTTGTGTTTAGCATTCCAACTCGCATACTTGTACATTCAATGTACTGATGCCAGTTGGCCTGCATCTTATTATGTTGCAGACACAGGTAACCAGGATCAGCATCCAGCACCTCGTTAATCAGGTTCAGCATTCAAAGTCAGTTGGTGAGCCTCCTTGCTTTCCGGAGGGCTCCTTTTTATCATTTGCTTTCTAGTTTTCAGTTCTTAGGATGATCGGGGGTCCTGTCCCGACATCCCTCTTTGTTTTAGAGGCTTCATAGACAATCAGACCGTTGTAGTTCAGTTGTCTTTACATTTTCATTTCATATGTTAAGACTTGAGCTGCCATTTTGGCCAAGTTGAATGTTTGACTTTTAAACATTCTTAATTATTCAAGTGAGTATAGTAATTGATCATTATAAATACGCATATAATCTTCCGCTGAGTTAGTAAGCCAGGCCAAGGGTTCGCTTGGGGCCAACAATGGTTCTCGAGTGCCAGCCATGTCCAAGGTGTAGGTTCGGGGCGTGACAATTAAAAATATAAGGAAAGTGCCACACTGAGTACAAGATATATGAGAACTACATAAGAAAAATGTTATACCAATTCAATTGACTATTTATAGCTACAAACAATTACCCTTTCCTAAATTTAGTCACTTATTACTTGCATGTTTTAGCATTCATCTATATCATTTTAAAAAATTGTACTAATTAACATGGGACACACGTGTTCAGAAATTAGTATTATATATACACACAAACCTAAGCATAATGCTTGTATCTCTATAAGATATAAGTGTGCATGTTTCCTTTTTTCTTAGCTTCCAAAATGGAGTATCAACATTTTCCCTTCTTCATCTTTATCTCACTTAGGGGTGTTCACGGTTTGGATAAAAACCGATCCAAACCGATAAAATAAAACCGATTTTATTTGGGTTTGGTTTGGTTTGGTTTTAGATTTTGGAAAACCGGTAGTATTTGGTTTGGTTATGGTTTTATTAGAAAAAAACCGAAGAAATAACCGAACCGAACCGATGAATTATATACATATATTTTATTAATATACATACTTAATATATTATTTTTATAAACAATTTTAAAGATCTTATATATGTTTTCATTAAAATTTCTTTATACTTTACTTATTGAAAGCAAGAATGCCCAAGGTGAAAACATTTATCTTATTGATTTCATGTATATGAGTGTCTATGTCAATTCTTTGTGGGACTGAAAATGTTATTGTCTCTTCCTTCTAGGCTAATATAGTGAATTTTAAAGCTTTATTGATAGTCAATTCAGTGATTGAAAGTTCGGTAATTTAAGTCATTCTAACTATTTTTTGTTTAGAATGGATTGTTGCACTTTTTTCACCTTTTGAATGAATTGTTTCTTTATTTTTGTGTATGGTTAACAACCGAATAACCGAACCAAACCAAACCAAAACCGATAACCACAAAACCGATAAATGTATATTATATTTGGTTTGGTTTGGTTTTGATATTTTAAAACTGATTAAGTGGTTGGTTTGATTTGGTTTTGACCAATAACCGATCCAAACCGACCCGTGAACACCTCTAATCTCAGTTGTTCTCTTCCTCTCCTCTTTCTTCCTTGTATCTCAAAAATGGAAGAAATCAAAATCACCAAATAAAACATTGCCTCCTGGATCATGGAGACTACCTTTTATAGGAAACTTGCATCAATTAATGAGTGATCTACCACATCGTTCACTTAGAAATCTATCGAAAAAATATGGCCCAATCATGCACTTACGTCTTGGGAATATTTCAACAATTATTATATCTTCATCGGAAATGGCAAAAGAAATTATGAAAACTCAAGACCTCCATTTTGTAGATAGGCCACAAATTATGTCCACAAGTATCATATTTTATGATTGCACAGACATAGCCTTTACTTCATATGGAGATTACTGGAGAAATATGCGAAAGGTTTGTGTCCTAGAACTTCTTAGTACAAAAATGGTCAAATCATTTGCTTCAATTCGACAAGAAGAGATATCAAATCTCATTTCATCTCTCCGTTCCAGTTCCAGTACACCTGACTCATTGATCAACTTATCCAACAAATTGTATAATAGAGTAATTTTTTTTTTTTTTTTGCATGTATCTATATTTTTCATATTTGTGAATGGTTAGTAATAATCTTTTTCAGAAATATATATATATATATATGTCCTTAATTTTTATATGTTTGGAATTGTTTCATTCTTCATTATGTTAGCTAGATTTTGATTGATCTTTTAGTTTCATATCCAATATGGTCATCAAATTAGGCCCCCTTGACCTTTTCCGGGAGTAAATAAAACTTCACAATCCAGGCCAATAGGATATTAATAAAATTGTTTCTAAAATTATTGTTAATTGTATTGAGCCTTGGCTTGATATTTAATTGATCTAGCTAGGACGTCGTATGTGTTGGGGATCGGATAATGTTGTTATGGTTAAAGAATTCAAAAATTGGAAATTCCTTATCATAAATCAATTCATGTCATTATCGGTCCAAAGCATCTAACATACGTTACTTAAGTTGTGATGGTGACTATTCCAACGAGAGACAATGCATGTGGTTAGTTGGCACTTGAGACACACAACTTGTATGTTACTATACCTTATGCACCAATTGCAATAATTGAATTGCAAGCTTTACCTCGTATAAAGGTTCAAATATATGTCATCTAACTTTGAGAAAATGCTTATTTGTGTCATTTAAATTTGAAAAGAGACTTATTCATTTCATTATTTGTTCATTGAAAACAGTTCTAATTTTGTAAAATTATTTTTTACACGTGGTTAATTATGATTCGAACACGTCATTAATTAATTAATCATGTTTTTTTTAGCTCAAATATGTCATTGAGCTTTGACAAAAAGGTTCATCTATGTCATTCTTTAAAAGTTTGACTCATATATGTCATTTCAGTGAACAAATAATGTTTCTGAAACGAAAATGACATAAATAAGTCAAACTTTTAACCGTGACATAAATGAATCTTTTCTCCAGTTCGATAGCATATTTGAACATTTTCCATCAAATATAGATCGCCTTTACCCTTTGGAAACTGAGACGGATTCTCTGCTGCAGGTAAAAGAGATGCTTGCATTCGATAATCTTCTTGTTGACTGCAGGTATTTGATAACTTTGTTGAATAGTCTATTAGTTCAGCGTGTTTTATCGACTTTTTGGCTGAAATTAGCTAGCATGGGATTGGAAGCAGCAAATATCTAAAACGGAAAAGGGTCAAAATTGCCCCTGAACTATATGAAATAGACCACTTATACCCTCCGTTACATTTTGAGCTCAAAAATACCCTTACTCTTATCTCTAGAGACCACAAATACCCCTCAAAAGTTAACAACCCAAATTTTTAATGACATGGCAAGCCATGTGTGACTGATCCTTCCTCCTAAGCTGCCAACTAGGATTACCATTAACTTTTTAAAAAAATCTAAATCTCCTAAAATTGTATTAATCCAACAAAAAAAACAAGAACAAAGTTAATATTATCGAGTCGTAAATTTTCCCTCATACATACAGAAGATACAGGTATGTTATACAAAAAATCATCCTATCAAGTTAGATATATTATATATTAGTTATTTATCAAGTGGAAATATACTTGGTTAATAGTTAAACTACGATGAAAAAAATACTTTTAACGGCAATAAATATAAATATTAATAAAGAGTGGTAAATATTTACGTAATTAAAAATAAAAGGTTTTTAATTAAAAATATAAATATTTTTTATGTAATTAAAAATAAAAGATTTATTTCTAATTTTAGAAGGATTTCTAATTGTTGGAAATCCTAGTTGGCAGCTTAGGTGGAGAGATCAGTCCCACATGGCTTGCCATGTCATTAACAATTTGGGTTGTTAACTTTTGAGGGGTATTTGTGGTCTCTAGGGATAACAACGGGGGTATTTTTGATCTCAAAATGTAA
>NW_006239506.1:8278-13041 GCF_000226075.1 Solanum tuberosum | reverse complement strand
TACATATATATCAAATCATACTTGTACGATGTCTTTCATTGCTTGGCAAATGAATCGACTTTAATACCATCTCCAACTCATCTTTATTTTACTTTCTATTCTTTATATTTGAAGAGTAAATATAGAATGAGCTCTCCAATCACCTTCTATTTCACTTATTATTATCCATTTATAGAGAGTTGAATAGTAGTCACACTCTCTGTTTCACTTTTTTATTATTCTATTATTTTGTAATTAACATATTATTTTTCATATAAAGTCATTAAATTAAATCACTAATATTTGTAATTCTTTCGAAATGTAATATAATTTTTTTTTTAAAATGTATTATTTAATATATATACTACTTTTATCTCGAATTAATAATATTTCAAAAAAACTTAATTTTTGTCACTTTAATATGATTTGATTTATTATTAAGTTTCACTATAAGAATGCACAAAATTAAATGGTCTACAATTGTTCAAACTATTCGTGATCCACGTTCCCAAAAGAAGAAATATTTTGCGATGAAACAAGAATCGTGCCAAAAAGATGTTGAACGTGCCTTCAAATTTTGTAATCACGTTTTGCAATTGTTGCAGGACAGTCACGTTTTTGGAGAAAAGAAAGTGTTACATGATATAATGACTACATGTATTATATTGCTCAACATGATAATTGAGGATAACGTGATCTTAATGCACCAATTCAAGATGTCGTAGAGGCTCCAACTGCAACGACATAAATGGTATTAGATGAAAATTTTCAATTTGAACAATTTTTATCTAAACATAAAAAATTAAGGACAAAAATGCTCATTTTGAACTCTGTAATGCGTTAATAGAGCATTTATGGAAGCAACATAATAATCTTGAAAGTTGAGTATTTATGTTATGTAATTGTATTTCATTTATGATTTCACTTTTATTTGAATTGCCCATTAATTTGTATATTATATAATATTTGCTTTCGATTTATATCATTTAGAAATTTAAAATAAAATATAATGTTATATTAAATTATAAACTTGAAAAAATAAAATTTTATATCACATGAAAATAATATAAATTGATTATTTGGAGAAAAAAAGAAGAGAGAAATAGATAATAGGGTCGGAGATGCCTGGTTTCTCTTTCCAAGCAATTAAATCTGATTGAGACACATCGATATATTGTCCTTCACTACATTTCTTTCCTCACGTTGTTTAATTCGCCACCACAATAATAACATTTTTTTGCTTAGGTTTATTCATCATAGAAAGAAAAATCTATTTCTAAGGAAGACATTTCTTTCCTTATTTTTAAAAAAAGAAATTTTCAGAGAAAATATATTTCAAAAATTTGACAAAAAATTAAAAAATATCTTCTAAAAAAATGTTTTCCTCCCTATAAGGGTCCATCTGTCTCTATTAGCCACCTAGACTACTGGTCCTTTGCAAGCTTACATCAAAAGTTGTCACTGATATATATATAGAGGAACTTGATATTATGTACACTTGATTCTTTGGGAATTTGTAGTATGTCTGTTTTCTCATAACTTAAATGAAATAATAAAATTACAAAAATATTTTCGACCTATTTTATATCATGAATTTTAAAATTTATTTTTTCTTAAATTTTGTGTTAAGTGAAACACAATTAGAGAATATGGCGAAAATGATTCATTATCTTTGATAGTAAGTTCGCTTTAAGTATCACTTTGAGTAGATTTGGTGCATTAAATTTATCAATAAGAATACATAAATTAGAACGGAAAGAGTACTAATTTTAATTTCCAAATATTTCTGTAATTCTCTTATATAAATAAGTGACAGTCAGCACACCAAGCAGTCAGCACACCATCGCATGTGTGTTTCTTAGGAGTAAGAATAAATTAATAAGTATTTTGGTCATTTAAGGCTTCCCACTTGAGAGCTTTATGATTTAATTGTATTGTACTATATGTTATATTGCTTGAACATTTCCCATAATAGACAAAAAAAAAAAAAAAGCATCTCTATGTAGTTTAGCTCTTTAATGTGGGTCCCCTGCTAAAGTTGAGAAGCTTCAATATATTTTTGGGATACAAAGTTTCTTTTTGCTTAACTATAATTTAATTATTATGAAGAGAAAAAAGGTAAGTCATTAATTTTTCAAAATTATAGGACCTATATATTTTCGGGGAAAAAAGTTTCTCTTTGCTTCACTATAATTTAATTATATTTATTAAGAGGAAAAGGTAGTCATTAATTTTTTGAAATTATAGGACCTATTTAGGCTATCGATTTTCGTGTTAAATGCAGTTTTTTTACGTATAGCTTTTGAGCCTGTTTGGGTTGTGACTTAAAAGTTGGTCAAATCTACTTTTAAATCATTTTTAGCTTTTGAAAGTGTTTAACAAAGTTAAAAAGGATTTAAAATAATTTAAAAAGGTTAAAAACAAAAAATAGAAATCTCCCACTTTTCATTTTTTTAACTTAAAAGTCATTTAAGTTTGACTTTAAAAATTACTTTTTAAAAGCTATTTTTTTTTCAGCCAAGCTAAACAAGCTCTTCTTACTTTGAGTGTCGTTGAAATTTAAGTAAATTTTATAATTATTTTAGGTAAAAGAAAGTGGCAAACGATGAACAAAAAGATTTCAATTATGGAGATCCTAAAAGGATCCATCACGTCAAATTTTCGAAAAAGAAGAATGAAATTACCACACCATTTAAAATCGTTTAATCAACACCATTTAAAACTATTTATCACATATTCATTTCACACTTAATTAGATAATCTATTACCACAAATATAAAGTTGATTTTTATTTTTTAAAAATAAATTATTTAATGAATATTATTTCATACAAATAATTTATGAGTTAATATTGGGCACGGACTATTTCCTCACTAGTATTATATATACACACAAACCTAAACATAATGCTGGTATCTCTATAAGATATAAGTGTGCATGTTTCCTTTTTTCTTAGCTTCCAAAATGGAGTATCAGCATTTTCCCTACTTCATCTTTATCTCACTTGTTCTCTTCCTCTCCTCTTTCTTCCTTGTATCTCAAAAATGGAAAAAATCAAAATCTCCAAACAAAACATTGCCTCCTGGACCATGGAGACTACCTTTTATAGGAAACTTGCATCAATTAATGAGCGATCTACCACATCGTTCACTTAGAAATCTATCGAAAAAATATGGCCCAATCATGCACTTACGTCTTGGGAATATTTCAACAATTGTTATATCTTCATCGGAAATGGCAAAAGAAATTATGAAAACTCAAGACCTCCATTTTGTAGATAGGCCACAAATTATGTCCACAAGTATCATATTTTATGATTGCACGGACATAGGCTTTACTTCATATTATGTGAAAAGTATCATATTTTATGATTGCACGGACATAGGCTTTACTTCATATGGAGATTACTGGAGAAATATGCGAAAGGTTTGTGTCCTAGAACTTCTTAGTACAAAAATGGTCAAATCATTTGCTTCAATTCGACAAGAAGAGATATCAAATCTCATTTCATCTCTCCGTTCCAGTTCCAGTACACCCGACTCATTGATCAACTTATCCAACAAATTTTTTTGGTTTACAAATACTGTAACTTGTAGGTCAGTATCTGGAAAAATCATACATGATCGAAATAAGTTTATAATGTTAGTAAAAGATATTTATTCATTAATTGGAGGATTCGACTTAACTGATTTGTTCCCTTCCCAAAGTGGCTCCATAATATCAGTGGAATGAATCCAAATTATCAAAGGCACACTCAAAGGTTGATGAAATCTTGGAGAAAATCGTTAATGATCATCGAGATAATCGAGCAAAAGGTAATAAATATAATGGTGAGTCTGGAAATGAAGATTTTGTTGATGCTTTACTTAGAGTAATGGAGAGCGGAGAATTTGGACCTCCTATCACAAATCAAAACATTAAAGCAGTCATACTTGTAAGTCTAGTGCATCTTTAAAGTAATTTTATTTCGTGTTATGAATATAAACTTGGATATTTATACTTTAACTTTATATGTAGGACATGTTTCTAGCAGGAACTGAAACAGCTTCTACTACATTAATTTGGGCATTTTTAGAACTAATTAAAAATCCACGTGTCATGGAGAAAGCACAACTCGAAGTGAGACAACGATTGAATGAGAAAAAAACATTTAATGATACTGATGTCACACCCCAAATCCGGATGTGATGGCACGTGTCCATTTCCCACCGGACACGTCAGCCTAACCCAACCACAACGATAGAGAAGTAGAAATACGAGAATAAAAGATAATAAATAAGCGGAAGACTTTAATTAAGACTCAACACTACCCAGAATTGGTTGTCACATGTACAAACCTCTAAATACAGAATTCGAATAAAAATATACAAGTCTCAGAGTATAGTTCTCGAATAGAACAAAACTGAAAGTAAAGATAACTCAAGGGCACGTCTGGAATGAACCGCTACCTCTCGAGTATGTCCCAAAGCTCAATCTGCTAAAGAAAATACTAAGCCGAATCTGAGAGAGCTGTCAACCTACACAATTGTGTAGAAGCAAGGGTGAGTACCGAAAACCACAGGTACTCGCAAGTAACTCTAAACTAAGCAAAACTAGCAGCTACAAACAACTCCTTTCAATCCCAACCGAACCACCAAAACTTCAATCTAACAGCAAACCAACCAACCTATACTAAACAGATCATATTCAACAGCCAGAACCAACAGTATATCCTCATCAACCTCAGATCAACAAATAAGAGCAAGTAGATCAAATTCCACATAAGAAGGGTAAATCGATACAAT
>NW_006239506.1:765-7783 GCF_000226075.1 Solanum tuberosum | reverse complement strand
ATAACACATTTAGCTTGTTTTATTCCCCATCTTTCATTTACAACAATTTCAATCAACAAATAAAATCCATCCTCAATTCCCATTACTCCCCAACACAATTAGGAAAGTAGTCATGCGTAGTCTAAGAGTTTAACAAAGTTTAGAAGTCACTTGCCTCAAAACACTTCAACTAGTAACTCAAATTTGAGTTTTACCCTTCCGAGCACGCTCCAAATCACCACAATCTATTCATAAATGGAATCCCACAATAAATACGAATCTAACAACACCAATATCGTGAAATTTGGAGAACAAGGGTAAAATGGTCAAAAATCTCGTTCCGGAAAATATTCTCGAAATCTGGAAATTTTTAGTGAAAAATGTTCCCCAAGAAATTTAGAATCCAATAGTGAAAACCGTTTCGAAAAAGGAGTTGAAATGAGTTCACAAACTCAATTTGAAGGAAAATCCACGTTCTTGAAGAAGCCTAAAATATTCGGATCCGAAACCCTGACTCGAAAATGAAATATCTCTTGAAAAACATCTTACCCATGCTTAGATAAGTTCAAATATGAAATTTCATCAAAAACGGAGTTAAGATCGACCTTGAAATTCTCAATTTATCAAACTTTAACTTTACCGGGAAAGTCCAAATTGTACGCGGTTAATATGATGAAAATAATCGATGAATCAATAATTTTATGTTAAAATCAGTTTACCCATAACATAAGGATCGTAAATATACCTTTTTCATCAAAAAGGGAGTCCAAATCGATAAAACCCCAATTTTTCCCAAGAGGTTTACGGATAAAAAACCAGATAAAGAAATTATGAGAAAATGTCGAATTTAAGATTGAATACTAACCCTCATATTAATTCAAGAAGAAACCCGTAAGAATCACTTCATTCCGATCTCTAGAACTCCCGATATGCTCAAAATACCAAATGAACACAGTCTGAGATTTTTATAACAGTGCATGACTGTTATGCACCAGAAAAACAGCAGTTAAATCCTTCACTAAAAAGGCCGTAATTTCCTCATACGATAGTGAAATGACCCGATTCTTTTTTGTAAATGTCTTAAATAATGATACGGACCTGCTCGTTCAATCGGAGCTCAATTTCATGCTCGTTTGCCCAGTCAAATATCATTTCTACTCGGTAAACAATTATTTCTTATTTGCGATAAAAATCCAATCTCGGGTTAGCGAAAATGCACCAAAATTTTCAGATAAGTCCTATAATTCATGCTCAAAATTCCAGAACCTTCGGAATAATTTTTCGACCCTTAAAACTAATAATGAACCCTTTAGTTGCCACAATTTGCTGAAATAGTGTCAAAGCATCCAAGAAGCTTAAAAGTTCACCCAAAACTCATTTGGCACTTCCCGAACACAAACCAAATATGC
This sequence comes from Solanum tuberosum, assembly GCF_000226075.1. Taxonomy (NCBI): domain Eukaryota; kingdom Viridiplantae; phylum Streptophyta; class Magnoliopsida; order Solanales; family Solanaceae; genus Solanum; species Solanum tuberosum. The sequence goes on along the minus strand of NW_006239506.1, from coordinate 6,395 downwards.
CACTAGCTTGAAAATGACATTTCGGACTCAATGAAATCGTCGGAATTTGAATTCGAGGTCTCCTTGACCCGGTATCCGATAAGGCGTCAAGAAACTAACTTTAGGCTCAAAAACTCGAAACGCACTTGGGGCCTCTAAAAATTCAACCAAGACTCATTCTAGACTTAGAATCACCCCCTGAATCCAACGGTGCCCTCGGAATTCCATTTCGAGCACCGGAACCTCGTTTGTTGACCAAAGTCAAATCTTGATCAAAATTTCACAATTTTTGCAACTTAGGACCTCAAATCTTCGTTTTAACTCCAAATTCGACTCCGTAAATTCTCATAGACCCGTTTCGACATTCTAAAACTGCTAGAATCGACGAAAATCCGATTCGAGTCTCGAAACTCCAAATGACTCGAAATAGCACTTTTAACCAAACTTTAACTCTTAAAAACTCAACTTTCCAAAAACTCAACTTTTCATCAATTTTCCTTCAAACCAACTTCGAAAGTACATTAATTAGGACTCGGGGCAACTATCGGGAGGGGTAAAACAGTCATTTTATGAAAATTTCCAAAAATGACCTTTAGGGTCATTACAACTGATTTGGAAGAGTTGAACTACTTGCAATTCGTTATTAAAGAAACATTAAGGCTACACCCTCCGGGTCCTCTGTTAATCCCAAGGGAATGTAGAGAAGAGACAAAGATCAATGGATACACAATACCTGTGAAAACCAAAGTTCTGGTTAATGCATGGTCGATTGGTAGAGATCCCAAATATTGGCATAATTCAGAAAGCTTTATTCCGGAGAGATTTGAGAATAGTACTAATGACTTTAAAGGAAATCACTTTGAATTTATTCCGTTTGGTGCAGGAAGAAGAATGTGTCCCGGAATGTTATTTGGTTTAGTTAATGTTGCACATCCTTTATCCCAATTACTTTATCACTTTGATTGGAAGGTTCCTGATGGAGTTAATCCAAATGATTTGGACACGATTGAATCAGAAGGATTAATAGCCAGGAGAAAGAGTGATCTTTATTTAATTGCTACTCCATTTGGCCTCTCTAAATAATTAAAGACATAGACATAAAGAAGTTTGAATTTTATTTAACGTAATTATATTGCATATTTAAGGTGATGAATAATAAGGCATTAATAGTGTCTATTGTATAATAGAGTAAGTTTATTTTTTTCTTTTTTTTTGCATGTATCTGTATTTTTCATATTTGTGAATGGTAAACAATGATCCATATATCCATTTGAAATAAATAAAACATTTAGCAATATCCTTTTTTCAGAAATATATATATGCCCTTAACATTTATATTTTTTGAATTGTTTCATCTTCTATTATGTTAGCTAGATTTTGATTGATCTTTTAGTTTCATATCCAATATGGTCAGTGGTCATCAAATTAGGGCCCCTTAACCTTTTCCGAAGTAAATAAAACTTCACAATCAACTTTAATGGTAGTAACTTGTTAGGACAGATGTTAAAATTTCAAAACCTATTGGATATAGATATATTATTTGTGATAGGTCGGAAATATGTTTGTTCTTTTTTTGAATATTTAATGACACTATCAACATTTTACTCATGTCGGATTCCACTTATTAGACACAAAGGTGTACTATTTTTAAGGATAGTACTAAAACATTGCAAAGTCTTATCATATTTCTTAAACTTCAAACTTAGTCAAACTATATCAGATAAATTGAGACAAAGATCAGTACTTAAAGAGATGGTCCTACTATTCCAGAGCATCTAACCTACCTTAAGTGGTATCCTGCAACCTCTCTGTATCTGAAATTGAATGTTAAGGGGACAATTCCAATGGGAGGCAGCAAAATTGGACATTCCGGTAAATCATGTAAATAATATAAACGAGATAGGTATAATAAAGAATCAAGTTTAGCTAGTCCACACAACTTATGAACAATTGAATAACACAAGTAAAATCTATCCATCCACCAAATCATTGTCAATATTTGCCCATCTAGTCAAATTTGTGAATAATTTAGCAAGATAGATAGAGTGAACTAAATTTCTGAACAATTGAACAACATATGCAAATAAAACGTGAATTTAAGAAGATAGATAGAATTGACCAATACCACCAAAACTAATGAATAATTGAATAACACAAGTAAAATTTATCCATTCACCAAATCTTTGTGAACTTGATACTTGTGATTGATCTATTTGTTAATTGTGATTGATGCACTTGATACTTGTGGTTGATCTGTTTGAATTGTGGTTGTTAAGCCTTGTGAACTATGCATTGTGAAATTGTCGTTCGGTTAGGTTGATATCTATGCAAGTTGTAGTTTGAGGAGGTTCGGTTGGGATGAAAAGAATACTCGTTTTCTAGCTAATTTTGCCTTGTTTATTTGTTGAATACCGTGTTGGTTGGTACTCACTCTTTGCTTCTACACTTGTGTAGATACACTGTGATTGCTCTTCTTTTTCTCCTATTTCTGAAGCTTGTCAAAGAATATTTGAGAGGTAGATGTTTGTCATCCCCGCAGACTCTCTCGCTCCTTACCTTATGCTTTGTTCTATTTGACAATAGTGAGACCAGAAATTTGGTCAAGGATGTTCAAACTTTAAAAAAGTAAATAAAATTCTTTTAACGGAGTGGGTGCACAATTTATTTATTTTACTGATGAGTCAGTGCACCCAAATTTAAAAATTAAATTACATATCATTTAATAACTAAATCATGCGAAAACCTAAACTATAAAATTATCAATGGTATAAATCAAAACTAACGGAGAAAAGTCAACCAAAACAATTGTAGCTACTAGTTGAATATACTCTCTAGTTCATATTAAGTGAATTGTTGGGACTTTTTTCATGATTCAAAATAACTGTAATTTTTCAAAGTTCAAGAGAATTGTTGAAACTTTTTTTTTCATATTTACCATTTCTTTTAATAAGATTCTTAACTATTTTACAATTTTTAAAAGTACAATTTATAAATAATCAAAAAAATAATAGTAAAAAAATAATCTTTAATTTTTATCTTTAAAAATAATTTCTTGAGAGTGTGTTATACCTAATAATTCACTAAATATGGATATGGGGTTTAAGGCTAGAAACATAAAGATACGGGGAAGCTATTTAATTTCTGTTTATTTTTTGAAAAAAGTATTGTGTTTAAAACAGAGCAGGCCGAAGACAAGATCTTGACTTGAGAGAAACCTTGTTGGAGAATTCTTCATGAAGACGATTTTATTGTTAATTGCGGTTATTTCCTTTGGTGCTAATAACCACCACTTTATTGAGGGACCTAATGACAATAAATAATGACGGTGATGAAATCATTTTTCTTTTCATCACATTTATTTTGTTCGTATTATACTAAAAGATAATTTCACCAATAAAATTTAAAAAAATTATTCATATCTTACATATGATCCGTCAATTCATAATTATAATTTTTTTTTGAGAAGGGAGTAATTTTTTTTGTAAATATTACCAAAGAAATAGTAAAAGAAAAGAAGAAAAACATAAAGAATTGAGATTTGAGGAAAAACAATTAATGGTAAATTTGATCGAGTGATTTTATAAAAGAAAAACTCAAAGCTGAGTGACTTTTTTTATACAAAACAAAATTGAATAACTTTACAAGATAATTTCTCAAAATTGAATGACCTTTCGAGATATTTAGAATTGATCTTTGTTTACAATATCTAAGCTAATGGTGCATATCTTGCAACCCATCGTATTGCAGGCATACATCAAAAGTATGTACACCGAGAAAAAACTTTGTACTATATGTCCTACATATATATCAAATCATACTTGTACGATGTCTTTCATTGCTTGGCAAATGAATCGACTTTAATACCATCTCCAACTCATCTTTATTTATTTTCTATTCTTTATATTTGAAGAGTAAATATAGAATGAGCTCTCCAATCACCTTCTATTTCACTCTTTATTATCCATTTATAGAGAGTTGAATAGTAGTCACACTCTCTGTTTCACTTTTTTTATTATTTCTATTATTTTGTAATTAACATATTATTTTTCATATAAAGTCATTAAATTAAATCACTAATATTTGTAATTCTTTCGAAATGTAATATAATATTTTTTAAAAATGTATTATTTAATATATACTACTTTTATCTCGAATTAATAATATTTCAAAAAAACTTAATTTTTGTCACTTTAATATGATTTGATTTATTATTAAGTTTCACTATAAGAATGCACAAAATTAAATGGTCTACAATTGTTCAAACTATTCGTGATCCACGTTCCCAAAAGGAGAAATATTTCACGATGAAACAAGAATCGTGTCAAAAAGATGTTGAACGTGCCTTCAAAGTTTTGTAATCACGTTTTGCAATTGTTGCAGGACAATCACGTTTTTGGAAAAAAGAAAGTGTTACATGATATAATGACTACATGTATTATTATACTGCTCAACATGATAATCGAGGATAAACGTGATCTTAATGCACTAAGTCAAGATGTCGTAGAGGCTCCAACTGCAACGACATAAATGGTATTAGATGAAAATTTCCGATTTGAACAATTTTTATCTAGACATAAAAAATTAAGGACAAAAATGCTCATTTTGAACTTTGTAATGCATTAATAGAGCATTTATGGGAGCAACATAATAATCTTGAAAGTTGAGTATTTATGTTATGTAATTGTATTTCATTTATGATTTCATTTTTATTTGGATTGCCCATTAATTTGTATATTATATAATATTTGCTTGCAATTTATATCATTTAGAAATTTAAAATAAAATATAATGTTATATTAAATTAAAAACTTGAAAAAATAAAATTTTATATCACATGAAAATAATATAAATTGATTATTTGGAAAAAAGAAAAAAAAAATTATATTATGAAATAGAGAGTAAAATAGATAATAGGGTCGGAGATGCCAAGGTCTCTCTTTCCAAGCAATTAAATCTGATTGAGACATATCAATATATTGTCCTTCAATACATTTATTTCCTCCCGTTGTTTAATTCACAACAACAATAATAACATTTTTCTTCTTAGGAATATTCATTATTCTTTTCATTGTAGAAAGAAAAATCTAATTCTAAAGAAGATATTTCTTTCCTTATTTTTAAGAAAAGAAATTTCTAGAGAAAATATTTTTCAAAAATTTGATGAAAAATTAAAAAATATCTTCTAAAAAAATGTTTGCCTCCCTATAATGGTCCATCTCTCTCTATTAGCCACCTAAACTAATGGTCCTTTGCAGACATACATCAAAAAGTTGTCATTGATATATAGAGGACCTTGATATTATGTTCACTTGATTCTTTGGGAATTTGTAGTATGTGTATTTTCTCATTACTTCATAAAATAATAAAATTACAAAAATATTTTCGACTTATTTTATACCATGAATTTTAAAATTATTTTTCTTAAATTTTGTGTTAAGTGAAACATAATTAGAGAATATGGCAAAAATGATTCATTATCATTGATAGTAAGTTCGCTTTAAGTATCACTTTGAGTAGATTTGGTGCATTAAATTTATCAATATGAATACATAAATTAGAACGGAAAGAGTACTAATTTTAATTTCCAAATATTTCTGTAATTCTCTTATATATATTATATTTATTACCTTACCCTTATTAATAAGGGACAT
>NW_006239506.1:0-315 GCF_000226075.1 Solanum tuberosum | reverse complement strand
GTAGTCTCTACGTTTTTTAAAGATTTGGCCACAATGTTTTGTTATTTTATCTTTATATCATTTATTTAAGGAAAACTTAAAGTGAATGTGATGAGAAAAAAAAAAGTTTTTCAATAAGATTAAAGAAATTGAAGATAGTGAAATTAAAAATAAAAAATCATAAAATTTTGTGTTTTAAGTTTAGAATAATTTATAAAAGATCAGACATTGATTTTTTAGGATAAATTTTTTCATCCTATTATTTTATTAATAAATGGTCCGTAATGATTTTGTATATATATATATATATATATCCTTCTTTAAAATTAAAAAAAT
>NW_006239505.1:279918-280156 GCF_000226075.1 Solanum tuberosum | reverse complement strand
ATTGTTTGATTTTATGATAGTGCGTTGAGATTGTCCGCGCAGTCTCGTAGAGATTGTTCGTGTCGGTATATGGACCTCGCGAGTCCCCCATGGGTCATGAACTCTCGATGTGTTTCCGAGGAGTATCATGTATATACGGTTGAGAGAGTACTTGGCATTCTGAGGCAATACATTTCATGGTGTCACATTGCACTGCATCTCATTACATCATTTATTATTGTTGATTACGTGCTTTATT
>NW_006239505.1:228487-279862 GCF_000226075.1 Solanum tuberosum | reverse complement strand
GAGATTCGATTCCGAGTATGAGCACATCTCGTGGAGCTTTTTGAGTCCGAGCTTAGATGACTTATTTTTGTATTATTTAAACTCCTGTCCTACTTCTTCGTTGTTGGTCTATGAGATATACTGGGTACACGTGGTTTCATACTCATACTACACTTGTTGCACTCTTTTGTGGTGGAGATTCGATTCCGAGTATGAGCACATCTCGTGGAGCTTTTTGAGTCCGAGCTTAGAGTATCTTGGAGTTGTGGTGAGCTGCTTGGCTGTTCCGTGGCCCACACCTCCCTCTACCTTTTATTTATTCTGTTATTATAGTATTCAGACATAATACCCCTTATGTTTGGATTTGTCATTTAGTTTCAGACTTGCATCATATTTAGAGGCTCTTGTACTTATGACACCAATTCTTGGGTAGTATTTTAGCTTTCCGCATTTCATATTTATAAAGAACTTAGTGTTGTAAATTTTACTCGTTGTTTACCTTTTAACCTCGTTAGTTAATCATACTTGGTAATTATGTTGGGTTGGCTTACCTATTGGTTGGGAACATAGGTGCCATCACGGCTTGTGAATTTGGGTCGTGACAATTCGGTATCAATTTGGTATCAGAGCCCTAGGTTCACCGGTCTCACGAGTACAAGAGCAATGTCTAGTAGAATCTTGCGGATCGGTATGATGACGTCCATACCTATATTCGAGAGGCTATAGGACATTTAGGAAAAATTCTATTCTTTTATTCATTATCGTGCACACTTTACATTGTTGAAATTCTAATCTTGATATCTCATTCTCTCAGATGGTTAGGACTCGTACATCTGCAAGTGGTGATCATGAGCCTATTCCTGCGCCTACTTCTTGGAGCACTATCTGAGGTAAAGGCAGGGGACGAGGTCGAGGTCGAGTTCGGGGTAGGGGTCGTATTGCAGCATCCGTGGAAGGCAAGTACCAATAGCTACCCAGGGCCGTGATAGGACAGTACCTCCTGATGCAGATGTTATTCATGGGGATGTGCAGGATCGTGTCGAGGGGGATGGACTAGCTCAGGCTTCACCCAGTATTATTGCCACCCCAGTGCTTCAAGATACCTTGGCTCGTATGTTAGGACTTCTAGAGGGGATGGCTCAGGCGGGAACTTTGCCTGTCACCTCTGATGCTTCACAGACCCGTGTTGGAGGTCAGACTCCAGATCTGATGGTTGCTCCAGATTCTCAGACTCCCAGGACTCAGCCAGCTGCTGCTGTAGCTCCCCGTTTAGATAGTATGGAATTTCCAGGTATTGCCGTTTAGATAGTATGGAATTTCCAGCTATTGCATCACACTTGGCGAACAGGTCTTCCATGACCATTGATGAACAAAAGATGTTTGGGAGGTTCCGACTAATGAATCCTCCGACTTATACTGGTGACTTAACTGAGGATGCATATGAATTTATAGTTAATTTTCATAAGATTTTGCATAATCTTGGATTAGTGGAGTCTCATGGAGTTGACTACACAGTGTTTCAGATGACTGGCTCTGCCAAGCAGTGGTGGGAGGATTATATTAGTAGTAGGCCAGCTAGATCCCCTCCACTATCATGGACTCATTTTACTCAGGTATTTCTAGCCAAGTTTGTTCCACGCAGTGAGAGGGAGCGTAAGAGGGCCGAGTTCGAGGGTTTGCAACAAGATGGTATGTCAGTCGCAGAGTATGAGGGTAAATTCCATGCCTTGGCTAGGTATGCTTTGATGATACTTCCCACAGAGGCTGAGAGAGTGAGAAGGTTTGTTAAGGGGCTGACTATTCCGATTCGTCTGGGAGTTTCTCAGGTTGCTACTTCTAGAGTTTCGTTCCAAAAGGTGGTAGATGCTGCTAAGGAGTTAGAGATGATTCGACGTGAGGGATTTGAGCAGCGTGAGGGCAAGAGGACCCGTCATTCAGGTGATTATGGTGGGGCTCCGCCCAGGAGTCGAGGTTACTTAGGGAGAGGTTATCACTCTCAGTCTAACAGACCCATTCATGCTGCTATACCAGCATCTGAGGCTGGTTACGCTGCGCATAGTTCTTCGAGTTGGGTGCATACTTCACAGGGTTCATCTTCTAGACATGTAGGCCGTGGAGGACATTCTGGTCATTCAGGTTCCTCTCATCAGCCTACATCTAGTAAGGGTTGTTTTGAGTGTGGTGATATGGGACACTTTGTGAGAGATTGCCCTAGGACCAGACGTGGTGGCTTGCATCAGGGTTCTCAGGCTTTGACTTCCAGGGCTGCACAACCTCCAACTAGGGGAGGTGTACAGAGTGGCAAAGGTGGTTCTCATTCAGGTAGAGGTGGTTCTTCTTCTGGTCGAGGTGGTGGTCGTAGAGGTTCACAATATGAGGGCGGTCGTTCTCACAGTTATGCTTTTCCGGGTAGGCCAGAGGCTGAGGCTTCAGATGCTGTTATCACAGGTATTATTCCGATTTGTCATCGACCAGCTACTGTATTATTTGATCCAGCCTCTACTTATTCTTATGTGTCCACATATTTTGCTTTGAGTCTGGATATAGTATGTGAGTTACTTGATTTGCCGGTACATGTTTCTACTCCTGTCGGGGATTCTGTAGTGGTAGATCGGGGGTATCGATTATGTATAGTTACCTTGATGGGATATGACACTCATGCAAATTTAAAGGTCTTAGATATGGCAGATTTTGATGTGATTCTTGGTATGGATTGGTTATCTCCTTATCACGCAATTTTAAATTGTTATGCCAAAACATTTACATTAGCTATGCCTGGAATTCCTATAGTAGAATGGAGAGGTTCTTTTAGTCACCCTCCTAAAGGGGTGATATCATTTCTTAAGGCTCGTCATTTGGTAGAGAGAGGATGTCTGGCTTACTTGGCGCACATTCGAGATAATAGTGTTGAGACTCCTATGCTTGAGTCTATTCCAGTGGTGAGTGAATTTTCGGAGGTATTTCCGACAGAATTACCTGGTCTTCCACCTGATCGTGATATTGATTTTTGTATTGACATAGAGCCAGGCACTCAACCTATTTCCATTCCTCCTTATCATATGGCACCGACTGAATTGAAAGAGTTGAAGGAGCAGTTGCAGGATTTGTTGAGCAAGGGTTTTATTAGACCGAGTGTATCTCCTTGGGGTGCTCCAGTGTTATTTGTGAAGAAGAAAGATGGATCTATGCGTATGTGTATTGACTATCGGCAGTTGAACAAGGTGACCATCAGAAATAAGTACCCAATACCTCGTATTGATGATTTATTTGATCAACTGCAGGGTGCTTCTGTTTTCTCCAAGATTGACTTGAGATCCGGCTACCATCAGCTGAAGGTTAGGGCGGAGGATATCCCTAAGACAGCTTTTCGAACACGTTATGGCCATTACGAGTTTTTGGTGATGTCTTTCGGATTGACTAATGCCCCAGCAACTTTTATGGACTTGATGAACGGAGTGTTCAGACCGTACTTGGATTCCTTTGTTATTGTCTTCATAGATGATATATTGATATACTCCCGTAGTAAGGAGGAACACGAGCATCAATTGAGGATTGTGCTTGGGATTCCGAAGGAGAAAAAGCTCTATGCAAAGTTTTCAAACTGTGAGTTTTGGCTTAGTTCGGTAGCATTCTTGGGACATGTAGTGTCCAAGGAAGGTATTATGGTGGATCCTAAGAAGATTGAGGCAGTTCGAGATTGGGTCAGACCTGCTTCAGTTACTGAGATTCAGAGTTTCTTAGGCCTTGCAGGGCATTATCGACGGTTTGTAGAGGGGTTCTCATCCATTGCATCCCCATTAACTAGATTGACCCAAAAAGAAGTGGCTTTCCAGTGGTTTGATGAATGTGAGGTGAGTTTCAAAAGCTCAAGACTTTATTGACTACTGCTCCGATTTTGACCCTACCCGTGGAGGGAGAGGGTTTTGTTGTATATTGTGATGCTTCTCGAATCGGTCTTGGTTGCGTATTGATGCAGAAGGGGAAGGTGATAGCTTATGCTTCGAGGCAGTTGAAGGTTCATGAGAAGAACTATCATATTCATGATTTGGAGTTGGCAGCTGTTGTATTTGCATTGAAAATCTGGAGGCATTATCTTCATGGTGTGCATTGTGAGGTGTTCATGGATCATCGTAGTCTCCAGTATATATTCAATCAGAGAGATCTCAATTTAAGGCAGCGGAGATGGTTGGAGTTGCTCAAGGACTACGACATGACTATTCTTTATTATCCAGGCAAGGCAAATGTGGTAGCAGATGCCTTGAGTCGAAAGGCGGTAAGTATAGGTAGTCTAGCCATGTTACAGGTTGGCGAACGTCCTTTAGCTAGGGATGTCCAATCCTTGGCCAATAGCTTTGTAAGGCTTGACATTTCAGAATCTGGTAAGGTTTTGGCTTATATGGAGGCTAGGTCATCCTTGTTGGAGCAGATTCAGACTTAACAGTTTAATGATGTTGATTTATGTAAGATTTGAGACAAGGTGTCAAAAGGAGAAGCAAAAGATGCAATTCTTGATAGTGAGGGAGTTTTGAGGATAAAAGGTCGTATTTGTGTTCCTCGGACGGGTGATTTAACTAGACTGATCATGGAGGAGGCCCATAGTTTGAGGTACTCTATTCATCCGGGGGCTACTAAGATGTATCGTGACTTGAAGCAGCATTATTGGTGGTGTCGTATGAAGAGGGACATAGTAGATTTTGTATCTCAGTGTTTGAATTGTCAGCAAGTGAAGTATGAACACCAAAAGCCTGAAGGTGTGACCCAGAGGATGCCCATACCTGAGTGGAAGTGGGAGAGCATTGATATGGACTTTGTGGTAGGGTTGCCACGTACCTTGGGTACGTTTGATGCTATATGGGTCATCGTGGATCGATTGACTAAGTCTGCACACTTCGTACCAGTTCAGAGTACCTATAATTCAGAGAAGCTAGCCAAGATCTATATTCGAGAGATAGTTCGCTTGCATGGGGTTCCTATTTCTATTATATCAGATTGTGGCACACAATTTACATCTCATTTCTGGCAGTCTATGCAGAAGGAGTTGGGCACTCGGGTGGATCTCAGTACAACCTTTCACCCTCAGACTGATGGTCAGTCTGAAAGGACTATTCAGGTTCTTGAGGACATGTTGCGGGCGTGTGTGATCGACTTTGTTGGTCATTGGGATCAGTTCTTGCCATTAGCGGAGTTTGCTTACAATAATAGTTACCATTCGAGCATTGAGATAGCACCATTTGAGGCTTTGTATGGTAGGAGATGTCGATCGCTAGTTGGTTGGTTTGATGTATTTGAGGTTAGACCGTAGGGTACAGATTTGCTGAGGGAGTCCTTGGACAAGGTCAAGTTGATCTAAGATAGACTTCTCATGGCTCAGAGTAGGCAAAAAGAGTTATGCAGATCGGAAGGTTCGTGATTTGGAGTTTATGGTTGGAGAGAGGGTTTTATTGAAGGTTTCACCCATGAAGGGTGTGATAAGAATTGGGAGGAAGGGCAAGTTGAGCCCAAGGTATATTGGCCATTTCGAGATTGTGGAGCGTATTGGTGAGGTGGCGTATCAGTTAGCTTTGCCACCTGGTTTGTCGGATGTTCATCCCGTATTTCATATTTCGATGTTGAAAAAGTATCATCAGGGTGGTGCTCATGTGATTCAACGGGATTCAGTGTTACTTGATCAGAATTTGACTTTTCAGGAGGAGCCGATAACCATTTTGGATAGGCAAATTCGGAGGTTGAGATCGAAAGAGATTGCTTCAATAAAGGTTCAATGGAAGCATCGTCCAGTGGAGGAGGCTACATGGGAGACCGAGTCAGACATGAGGAGTAAATATCCTCAGCTTTTTGAGCGTTCAGGTGCGTTCTATTCTTTTACCGTTCGAGCACGAACGTTTGTTTAAGTGGTAGGTGATGTAACGACCCGCTTGGTCGTTTTGAAAACTAGAACTATTTTGACTCTTCTCGTAAAAATTATAAATGAAAGTTTTGAATTATTTATTTAATTACTATTGTCTGATTGGTAGTTAATGGTTCAACTCTCTAAAACTTATTAATAATTTATACCATTAGGTCACATAGGTGATAATAGGTTCGTGGGGTTTTCACGGTTAATAAACTCTTATTTTAGAAAAGAAAGAGGTGGAGGCGGAAACTTACCATAGGCAACCAACGAGAGGGAAGAAAAAACAATAACCATTGCTCAGGTGAAAACAAGCAATTTTTCATTCTTTTCAATTCTATATATTGTAGTATGTTGTCAGAGTGCTTTGGATTGTTGTTATTATTCTATTGTTATATTGATGGATGATATCAAGTGGAAAAAAAAACATTTGCATCTGCTCAAAGTCCTTATAAAAGAATGAAAACTTCCTTTTTAAAAATAATAATAATAATTTGTATCAACCTAAAGGAGGCATTTAATGCCTATTAATGGTTCATCATTCTAAGGATGGACATTTGATCGATGGTCGTGTGTGTATGTGTTGACTAGTTAAGAATTTTGTTTGGTTTACGAGTTAGAAATATGCAGAAGTTATTGTTGCCAATGAATCGGTGCTAGAGAGATTTCGGCTGGGATTTATCATTAATGGATACGGATTTGTGTTGAGATTTAGGCTGGAAAATAAATAGTATAGTTAAGGTTAAAGAAAGCAAATTCTGGAAATTTGACACTATACTGTATGATGGCATTTTTGGCATGATAAGTTAGTTGTAAATTAGGAGGGAGTAATCATTACAGTAATGATTGACTCATGATTTTAAGTGATGATACATTTAAAAAGGATTTGAAGTATAGTAGTTGTGAAGGCTTGGAGTTTTTATTAAACTTTCGTTAGTTTCTGTTGCTATTCTTGTCACTATTAATTATTAAGCATAATGTATATGAACACTGTTAGAGTATGTTATTTAGTGGAATTAAGATTTAATCCTAGGCTTGAATTTTAGCACATATGATTTTGACATAGAAATTATATCAAAATTAGGAGTTGGTTAAGAGATATGAGTGAGTTGTGGGTCTAGGATAGATACATAATAATTTGGGTGTGAACTCGCGTGCTTACAAATATTTCATAATTGGTAGATTGGGAACGTTCTGAAGCTTTGCGAAAGGGGAAGGAAAAATCTTGAGGATTTGTGGCACGTGTTCGGCATTCAAGGTATGTTAAGACTTTCAGACTTGTTGGAGGACATTTTCATAATTAAAGATTAAAAAGGGGAATAGACAATGGGTAAGGGAGCGATGTTTTCCAAACTTAATGATTTTAAAAAATGGAATAGACAATGGATAAGGGTGAAAGATGGGGGTCTCGTACCAATGATGTGACGGGCATTGGTATGAGTACTGATGTTATAAATGGAAAGTTTATTACTATAGAATGTGGATTTTAATCCGAGAATGCCAAAGCATATGGGCATTAGCTGATATATTATTAACTGATTATTTGTGTGATTGTGTTCTTATTTGAACCCGTATACTTGTGTCATGAACTCTCGATGTATTTCCGAGGAGTATCATGTATATACGGTTGAGAGAGTACTTGGCATTCTGAGGCATATCATTTCATGGTGTCACATTGCACTGCATCTCATTACATCATTTATTATTGTTGATTATGTACTTTTTTGGTGGTTGTACATTATGTGAAGTTTGTTTATCCTTATTTTGATGAACTTGACTGGTAAGCGTACTATAGACTTGTATAAGTAATAGACTTATTTTTATTATTAAAACTCCTGTCACTACTTCTTCGTTGTCGGTCTATGAGATATACTGGGTACACGTGGTTTCGTACTCATACTACACTTGTTGCACTCTTTTGTGGTGCAAATTCGATTTCGAGTATGAGCACATCTCGTGGAGCTTTTTGAGTCCGGGCTTGGAGTATCTTGGAGTTGTGGTGAGCTGCTTGGCTGTTCCGTGGCCCACACCTCCCTCTACCTTTTATTTATTCTGTTATTATAGTATTCAGACATAATACCCCTTATGTTTGGATTTGTCATTTAGTTCAGACTTGCATCATATTTAGAGGCTCTTGTACTTATGACACAAATTCTTGGGTAGTATTTTAGCTTTCCGCATTTCATATTATAAAGAACTTTAGTGTTGTAAATTTTACTCGTTGTTTACCTTTTAACCTCGTTAGTTTAATCATTCTTGGTAATTATGTTGGGTTGGCTTACCTATTGGTTGGGAACATAGGTGCCATCACGGTTTGTGAATTTGGGTCGTGACAAAAATGTAAAAAATGTGTTTGTGTTTGTATAAAGCGAGAGAAAAGTGTATATACAAATACAAATACATATATTTTTTCATCCTATACACTTATAATTATACAAATACAGATCTTATTATACAAATTACAATGTATAAATGAATTTATACAAAATTGAAAAATTTGTATAACATTGGATGTTTGTAGCGAATTACACAAATCAAAAGCTCCATAGCAAACAAAATATTTGCTATGTAACGCAATTATGCAAACTATAGCTATAACATACAAATATGATTTTTATGTTTGCTATATGTGAAAGTTGCTCTTTTACTTAAGGGTAATTTACAATAATCTCACTAGTATATAATCTAATTACTTAAATACACACTATGTTGTAATATTATGAATCTTTACCAGATTTTGGTACGTCCAAATACATGTATCTTGGAATATATGCACTCAAAATTAGGTTATTTGTTCTAGTTACACTCTATCCGAGTAGATTCGCATATATCTAGGATACATAGAAAACTCTTGCGCCCTCGCCTCCCTCCCATCTTACTTGTCACTCTCTTATCTCACTCGCGTATTTGGTATGCGAGATACATGCTAATTACACTAGAGTTTTTGCTAGTGTTACTGAAAGAACACCATTGTTTATCATATTTAATTTGAAAATCTTCTCATTTTCTTGATGTTATAGAATATAAGTTTGAAAAGGAAAAAAATGAAAAAAAGAAGGGCTAGCCCGCCCCAACCCTCGGCCCTTCTAGGGTTGGGTTGGGTTGAACATTTTCAGGTCCTTCAAAATGAAGGGCCGACCAGCCTAGCCCTTCAAATTCCTTGGCCCGCGAGGCTTAGGCCGGGTGGGGCTGAACCGATCCTTTTTGACAGTTCTATGCATAAGTATTCTTCTCCTTTAAAAAGATTTACAAATTTAAAATATTTTTAATTTTTAATTTCAGATTTTAAAATTAATTTTATTAATTCAATATAAATTATGTTTAAAAACACTCCATCGTGCATGGAGTAGTTATTTTAGCCACATATTTATAATTAGTTAGTTAATATTTTTTTAAAACACATTCTTTGCACTCTATACTTCTCCTATTATTTGTTTTGCTGTAAATAAAGAGGTTGCGGAAAGATAGTTAAAAATATTTTCCATAAAAATATATAGAAGATATAAATTTTATTTAAATAAAGAATTCAACTTTTAAATAATGATCATTATTTGAATGTGTTGCTTCTTATTTTTTATTTTATTATTTAAATTTTTTAAATAATTATTTTAATGTGTTGCTTCTCGTTTTATTTAAATAAAGAGTTTAATTTTTTTTAAAATTATTTCTAAAAGAGATCATTCAAAAAGAATTTAAGTACCAACATGGGTTGTGGTGCATTGTGGGAGTGCTTCACCCTTAACCAGAGGTCTCGGGTTCGAGCCCTGGGTATGGAGAAAATCCTGTTGGGAGAGCCACCCCTAAACGGGCCCTGCGGTGCGCGATCTAGATTTAGTCGGAGCTCCAATGTGAGCTCCGGACACCGGGTGGGGAACCAAAAAAAAGAAATTTAAGTAGTTATTATTTATTATTTAATAAAAATTAATGTTTAGAATTTTTAGTTTCAAATTTTAAATTTAATATAATTATAAATTACAATTAATAAGAATTTCTGTTTTTTTGTGGTGATGACATATGGTACTATAAAATTGACTTTATAGTTGCTATTAAAAAGGGTAAACAAACGCGATTGACTATTTTATAGTAACCATATTTAGGGGTCTTTTGGTAGAGTGTATTGGAGAAAATAATGCTTGCATTAGATTGATGTATTATTAGTACCTTGTTTGGTACACTTTTCTAACCTATGCATAACTAATGCTTGTATTAGTAATACACTCTATTGTGTATTGAAGAGTGTATTACTAATACCATCTATTTCTATGCATTAGTAATGCAATGGATTCTAATGCATGCATTAACATTATCAAAGACACAATTGCCCTCAAAAACTTTTTTTACATCCTTCCCACTATATTTGTGGAGGGTATTTTTGTAAACAATTTTTTTTCTAATAGAATTATGTAATGCATAATATTTTTGGTACACCAAACCAAACATTGCATAAAAAAATCTCATCATTACTAATGCAAGCATAACTAATACAAACATTAATAATACACTATATTCTGCATTATTCTTATACACTCTACCAAACGACTTACATACAAGAATAGTATATATATCTGTAGTTCGATACAAACTGTACAAAATAGGTCAAAGAATTAAAGTGACCAAGCGACAAAATAACACAATATAGAGATTATAATAGTTTATGTACACTCAATAATAGTATTGTGATCATCATTTTTGAGAAATCTTTTCACATTATCTAGGCATGGTTGCAAAATATTATTCCTCCATGCTTCATCAACAACTTCTTTTCTATCTTCTTTAAAAACGTCAATAGCCATAATATGATGCACCGACCACATTTTCTCATTTATTAATCGTTGAATCTTGTCAAGTTGGTTACAAATTAATATACGAGTACTACGCTTGATACTTGAAATTGAAGCTTGAAGAATCATCTTCTTTGATTCATCATCTTCGTCTATATTTTTTTCTTCCCTTAAATATCTGGCCATTTCAGGGACACCAATGGACCGTTGGATTCCTTTTGTGTAATTTTGTAATGACCCGGAAGGTCATTTTTAGAAATCTTTATAAAATTACCATTTTACCCCTCTCAATAGTTGTCTCGAGTTATTTCTGATCAGTCGATAAAGTGTGTTTGGGAATTTTTCAACTATTCGATAACTACGGGTATTTCATTGATAGATAATTTTTAAATAATTAATTTATTTAGTTGGTAAATAATGGCCAAGTCCATAATTAATACCCCATCACTTGACCCATATATTGAATTAAGATTAATTGGGGGTTAAAATCTTTTTTTTTGTCATACCACAATCAAACACGAAGAGAAGCGCAACACGCATCACAAGAATCAAGAACACAACTCTTCCAGGTATGGAATTAGTGTATTTCCTTGTAATATGTGTTTGGGGGTAATGAGACTTGGTGATGAATTGACTTGTCTTGTCCACATTGATTAATTCTAATGATGAAAAAGGGGTGCTGAAAGGCAATGTGAATAATTGTTTGTGTGATGTATTTAGAATGGTTTGAGAGGTTTGTTGAATCATTGTTGATGTTGTATCATGATTGTGTTGTTGTGAATGGTGCAATGTTATGAAAATGGTCATCTCCTCATTATTTGTGTGAACATGTCATTTGCATTGTTCTGAGACATGGTTGAGACAAGTGCTCTGTGAATTGAGAAAGAATAAGAAATTAAAGAGGATGTACCATTTCGAGGGACGTATCGCGCGTGATGGTTACTATTATCGAGGGTAATATCGTGCGCTGCGATGGATGCATGGACAGATATGTCCTCCATGGGTCCCGGACTGAGAGACAGCGGGTGTGTATTACTAGGTCAGACATGAATCGCTATACTTAACATTGCATTTCATTGTATTGCATTTCTTTATTATTGGTGCACTTGATCTTGTGTGTTGTTGATCTTGTGAGTGCCTTTCTGTGGAAGTTGTGACTGATGAATATTGAGCCTGTTGTTGAAGATATGCAATTGTTAGTGTGTTGTTGTTGAGGATATGAAATTGTTAGTGTTGTTGTTGAGTCTATGAAAATGTTAGAGTGTTGTTGTTGAGCTATGTGCTTTGTAAACTGTGAACTGTTAGGTTGGGCTGGTTTTAAGCAGGTTATAGTTGTGGAGGTTGTAATTGATGAATATTGAGCTTATTGTTGAGAATATGTGATTGTTAGAATGTTGTGGTTGAGATATGTGCTTGTAAACTGTGAACTGTTAGGTTGGGCTGGTTTTATGCAGGTTGTAGTTGTGGAGGTTTGGTTGGGGTGTAAGGAGTACCCGTATTCTATCCCCTTAGCTTGTGTTTAGAGGTTTACTTGCTGAGTACTGTGTGGTTTGGTACTCACCTCTTGCTACTACATTTTTTTTGTTGGTTACTATCCCGGACCTTTGTGATATTTTCTCTTCTCCTTGTCCGAGGCTTCTTGTGGAGGTTTGTGAGATAGTTGCTTGTCATTTCAGCAGACCTTCTTTCTCCTTAATTATGATCTTGTTCTATTCTAAAACAATGTCATTTGAGTCTTGTGCTTTTCTTTTGAATCAATTGTAATACTTTAGAGTCTTGAACATGTGACAACCAGATTTTGTGGGTATTTTTGAGTTGATTATAAAATTTCCGCATTTTATTGTAATGGTTCAATTTTAGGCTGTCTTGTCTTGGTGGGATTAGATGAGTGCCATCACATCCATTTTTGGGTCGTGACAAAATGGTATCAGAGCCCCAGGTTCATAGGTGTCACGTGTATACAAGCTGAGTCGAAGTAGAGTCTCGAGGATCGGCACAGAGACATCTGTACTTATCTTCGATAGGCTATAGTGACTTTTAAGAAAAATCTCCACTTCTTGGATCTGTATCGTGCGTACTTGGTCCAGTTTTTATTCTTATCGCTTCACTCCATTCAGTCTCACTTTTAGTGATGACTCGTGCGTAGTTTCTCATGTGAGTAGTTGGTGTGTCGTGTATAGCTTGAATATTAAACCTAGTACTAAAGTGGAAGTGATAAAATTAGGCAGAAGTACTCAGTACCTCCCTGAACTTGAAGCTTTTTATACAGTGTACACCTAAACTAAATTTCGTTTTAATTACCCCCCCGAACTTGTTTATTCCTCCGTCGCGTACACCTTTTTCGTCCACCTTGCGTAGAAATTGACAACAATCTCTACTAGGCGCGTGAGGAAGTGATTTTTTGCCACATCATAACGCTACAGCGATAAAAAAACGTAAAATCTTCATTTTTCTTTAATATTTGGCATATTTTAAACGAAAAATAAGGTAAAATGTAAATGAAAAGTAAAGGAAACAAAGATTAACACTTACTTGGTAAGAATTTCAGAAAAATTTGAAATTAATCGACCAACTTCACATCTAGAAAAACCCAAATCCAAAAGGAGTTCCGCGAAATCAGCCCTTATTCAAAAATAACTTTTAAACAATGAATTTTAAATTTAAGAAATTTATTTTTTGCAATATTAATTTATCCAGGTGGCTATTATTTATCCAGGTGGAAATCCACATCACCAATTTAGACAGCTGTCGCGCGCGTGTAGTCCCAACAGGAGTAGGTGGACGAAAAAGGTGTACGCGACGGAGGAATAAACAAGTTCGGGGGGGTAATTAAAACGAAATTTAGTTTAGGTGTACACTGTATAAAAAACTTCAAGTTCAGGGGGGTAATGAGTACTTCTGCCATAAAATTATTGAAAGGATGTGTAGTCAGATTAAGAATGTTCAGCAATTTGAAAGAGTTGAATAATATGATGACTCAATGATGCATTTTGAGGATATTCGAATTATGAGTTTGAACAATGGGTAGAGGGAATTCGTGAATATGTTATCTTTTTCAGGTTAGTTGCTCCAATAAAAGGAATAGTACTTGTATGGTATAAGTAATATCTGTAGTGGTTCGATAATTGGAAGTGGAATGATTAAAAGGGTGGCTAGATAATGAATAGTGTAACCTTGGAGAATACAATTGGTATAGTTGTCATAACATATATAGGTTGCTTAGCGAATGATGTTGCACCAATCGAGGTTAGAATTTTTCATAGATTGAGAGTATATAAAAAAAGGGTCATAATATGACTACTATAAAGGTACCGATTCTTACCTGTTTAGAGTTAGAGAATGTGTTATTCCTGTTACTGACCTGATCTATGAAGGGATGCATATCGTTTTGGACAAGAGACCAAAAATATTTGGTAGTGTATGTTAGGTACTTAATGAGGCAAAATGTGTAGGCTATTTCGGTACAAACTTCTCGATAGGTATGATGCGTTCTAGTGGTGGATTTAACAGACGTCACAAAGTGGTACTAGTGATATATGAAAATGGATACATTGATGTCAAGTGTGATTACTAACTACTTAAAGAGTTATCAGTTGTATCACATGCTCGTATAATGAGATTCGTTGTTGTGTTCACATTTGATAAATCAACTAGGTTGTTACTGCAGCTGTTTGGGGTTAAGCGTGTGTATAAGGAAGATTTTAGTGGTGGATCGCTGATACGATATTAATGCATTAAGTTGATAAGTGTATCCTGAAGGTTCTAAATGAGGACCGGTGATTTCATCTTAAGGTCCAAGGGAATGGATAGATACCAAAATGACAAGCTTATAGGTAAAGAAAGTCGCAGAGAGTATACTTGTGTGAAGGTAATTGAAGATTTTAGTAAGAAAGTGCGTATAAAATTTAGTCCCTTGAATTTGATTGGTATAGCTGGTTTGAGATGTCACGTTGATGACAAGGGTGACTTTGTGGTGATGCAAGGGCTAACCGAGCATAATGGTAATAAGAGTTGTGATGAATTGTGATTGAGATGCAACAATATTGTAAGGATTATTGATTAAACAATTTTTTGTATTGTAATGACGTCTTACGAGTAACTAAGGTTGTGGTTTGTTACTATTTGGTGAGTAGCCTGGTAATATGAAAAATGGTAGGATGTGTTGAAACACTGCTTAAATAAAATTAAAGGAGCTAGAGTCATAAGGAAAATAACTAATGGGGTGTAATATAGCCTCGGAAGGAGGCAAGAGCAAGGATATTTACTTTGATTGTAAGGGTCAAAGATGTATCTTCAGAGGGTTGTTAATTTGGTTAAGAGATACGTGGTTCTATATATTTTGCTCTTGGTACGGTAATAGTGTCACGGGTTCATCATATTGGTTAAAAAAAGTATTGGATAAAATTTGAGAAAGGAGTGTACATACGTCATCTCGAGTGTGATGATACATTTTTTTTTGTGGTTTTGAGTTTGGTAATGAGTACGGTCGAACTTTTAGCGAAAGATATGATAAGGTCGATGGAGAGGGGATCACTGATAAGCTAAGATACGTGAATTCATAAAACATTTGAAGGTATAAGCTAATGTTGATAGATAATGGAATTGTGTTACATGGTTGGGATAAAAAATTCAAGTTTTTGA
Organism: Solanum tuberosum; assembly: GCF_000226075.1. Lineage (NCBI taxonomy): Eukaryota > Viridiplantae > Streptophyta > Magnoliopsida > Solanales > Solanaceae > Solanum > Solanum tuberosum. The sequence continues at coordinate 264,571 of NW_006239505.1, read as the reverse complement.
TGGTGAGTTTATGTTCGTGGTAGTATGTTTTGTCAAGGTGTGGATTGGTAAGGTAAGAAATGATCGATCACATTGAATATTGAGCATTTGGAATGACTTAAAAATAATTTGAGTAGTAAATTTGATCACTTTTGATTGTTATACCTAAGGGGGGTTTCACATAATGTTTTGGTTTAGAGGATAACGTAAAAATATCATGGGTTGTTGGTCAAAGGATAAGATTGGTAAGCAAGTCAGTGACAGGAAAAAGAGTCTGGTGTATTGAAGGGTTCAAGATATTTAGAATTTTGTGTCATGGGAAGAATTTAAGAAAAGTGAAGGAATAAGACCTCTCGTATAAGTCCTTGGCTTGTAGTTGAAGTATTTATTGATTTTTGCGTATGAGGTTAGATATGTGTGTGAGATGTGAACTAGTTTGGTACAGACTTACTAGGAAGTTATCATCGACTTTTCTAAAGATTGAGTTTTGGTTGGGTGACAAGCAACTATATGTGGAAGACTCTATGTAGTTATGTCGAGCTAGATTGTTTAAATTATGATAGGCAACTTATTGATGTTCAACGGTGTGGACCTATAGTTTCACATGATTAATGAGGATTTGAGGGGATTGAAACTACTTTGTTGATGGGACGATACAGACTGTTATGATGTGTTACATAGGCATTTATTAGTGAGTAGAGGTTATGAGCTTATAGTATACCGAATTATTGGAGTGACCAAGAATTTCTTAATTGTTGGTATGAGGTATATGATGATTTTGAATATTAGTTGAAATTTGATATCTGAAAAATTACGTGGAGTTGACATTGAGTGTGATATAATTGTTGTATCTCGATGGTAAAGTACTTGTACATCTGGAATTAGTGCTATCAGTCTTGGTTGTGACCTGTATTTATCATGAAATGCTTAAATGGAAATAGGGGGAGCCATATTTTGAAATTTTTAGAGGATACAATGTGTTTGCTAAGAAGATTTTGATACTAGTGACAATTTGAGAGTAAGGTATATGCAAGTGTAGTTATGTTGTTTGCTGGTATTAAGAGTGTTAGCTTCAATGGAGTACTGTGAGAAGTATGTGGGGTTTGATGAATTGAGTATTTGTAATATTGTAACGGAGATCAGACTGGTCGATTATAGGTGGCTAAAGAATTGAGAGATGGAGTCAGATGAATGGAATTTTATTTATATGGGCACTAAGGAGTATCTTGTGTTATTCGACCTTGCTTCCGTATATTCTTATCTAGACCACATTCTTCGTACCGAACATTATTTGGAGTATGATTCGCTGCTTATGCTACGATTGTTTCCACATCTATGGGTGTATCCCTAGTGGTGGATCGGATGTACCGATCCTCTTATGTCCTCTTGATAGGGTAGGATCATTAGACAGACTTGGTTATTTCATTTATGATAGATTTGGTGTTTTTTTGGGATATTTGAAGTATACCAGTAATTCTAAACGCACACCCTTACTTATGAGAACTTATATAAGAGCTATGAAGCGTTGCAATTGTCTAAGAGTGTTGTTAGAGGTTCTACATTTTGAAGTGTAACGCTTATTGGGTGTTTACTTAAGCATTTCCTTCTTTGGGGTTATATAAGTTTGATTCTCCCTTGATGAGTACCCGATGTCTTTAGATCATATTTTTATAACTTAAGGTCATGGAAAGATTTTGATGTGAAAAGGGATTGACAAGATATAAGATGGTTTGTGCATTATGAGTGTGTGTTGGCTAGTTCAGGTTCTCTTCTGGTTGTAGCCGATATTGATTCAAAATCTTATCATGGTTATGTGAAAAAAGAGTCATCTTGATGGTTGTGTTATGGTCCAGTGAGTGTTGGTTCAGATTGGGTTTATGGTTAGTCTTTGACTTGGTAATCACTCATGATTAGAAGATTTACCAAAATTTTGGTTTGAAATTTCAGTTCTGGATAGTTTATCTTGAAGGAATGGTCCTAAGGATGAGTTCACTAGATAGAGGACCACGATTCCGAGAGTCATACCTCAGGCTCTTGGTATCCCCTAGTATTTGACTTTCTTTTACTTTATGTTCGAGGACGTACATGAATTTTAGTGGTGGATAATGTAATGACCCGGAAGGTCATTTTTGGAAATCTTCATAAAATTACCATTTTACCCCTCTCGATAGTTGTCTCGAGTTATTTATGATCAGTCGATAAAGTGTGTTTGGGAATTTTTGAACTATTCGATAACTACGGGTATTTAATTGACAGATAATTTTTAAATAATTAATTTATTTAGGTGGTGAATAATGGGCCAAGTCCATAATTAATACCTTATTGCTTGACCCATAAATTGAATTAAGATTAATTGGGGGTTAAGATCTCTTTTTTTGTAATACCACAATCCACCACAATTTCTACGTGCAAACACGAAGAGAAGCGCAGCACGCAGCACGCATCACAAGAATCAAGAACACAACTCTTCCAGGTAAACGAAATAACAAAGCTTAAATCTTGTAATTAGTGCATGCACTGGATATTAAGGAATTAAAAATTAGCATATATGTTACTGGATGTTGCAATTGGAAATTGCGGCTAAGAATATTGGAAAGTAATGATTGCTAACGATAGTAGCATGAGACTTGGATTGGTAGATAGAAAAGAACTCAAATTTGAAAGTTCTTGTTGCTGCGCAACGTGATTTGTTTTGGGATAACATATATATAGTGGGTTTGGCTTAATTCTAGGGTTCTGGAACCTTTATGTAATTGATTTTTGAATTTTCTTATAGTTTTCATAATAAGATCCAAATTTGATATATTGAGATATGTAATTAAATTTTGGGTATATTATATTACATGAAAGCTATTAGGGTTGTAGTGTTTGGATAAGTTGGAACTTAACTCTAGGTTTGAAACGTGGAAAATATGATAATTGAAATGTTAATTGGCCTCAAGATTTAGGAACTTGATTATAAATTTGGGAGATTTTTTGGGTCAAGGCTAAACACATAGTAATATGAGTGTTGTTAGTTTTGAAATCTTATTGTGGTAATTTATTTGAATAGATTGCTTTGAGTTGGAAGTTCAACGAAATAGGAAGGATCAAGTTCCGGAGTGAATTCTTGATTAATTGAGGAAAGTGGATTTCTAAACCCTTGTTAAGTGTATGGAATTCGTGTATTTCCTTGTAATATGTGTTTGGGGGTAATGAGACTTGGTGATGGGTTGACTTGTCCACATTGATTAATTCTAATGATGAAAAAGGGGGTAATGAAAGGCAATGTGATTAATTGTTTGTGTGATGTGTTTAGAATGGTTTGAGAGGTTTGTTGAATCATTGTTGATGTTGTATCATGATTGTGTTGTTGTGAATGGTGCAATGTTATGAAAATGGTCATCTCCTCATTATTTGTGTGAACAATATGTCATTTGCATTGTTCTGAGACATGGTTGTGACAAGTGCTATGTGAATTGAGAAAGAATAAGAAATTAAAATGGATGTACCATTTCGAAGGACGTATCGCGCGCTGCAATGAATACTATTTTTCGAGGGACGTATTGCGCGCCGTGATGGTTACTATTATTGAGGGTCGTATCATGCGCCGCGATGGATGCATGGACAGATATGTCCCCCATGGGTCCCGGACTGAGAGACATCGGGTGTGTATCACTAAGTCAGACATGCATCACTACACTTGACATTGCATTTCATTGCATTGTACTTCTTTATTATTGGTGAACTTGATCTTGTGTGTGTTACTGATCTTGTGAGTGCCTTTCTGTGGAACTTGTGACTGATGAATATTGAGTTGTTATTGAAAATATATAATCGGTTAAGAGTGTTGTTGTTGAGCTGTATTCTTTGTAAACTGTGAATTGTTAGGTTGGGCTGGTTTTATGCAGGTTGTAGTTGTGGAGGTTCGGTTGGTTGATATGAAATTGTTAGAGTGTTGTTGTTGAACTATGTGCTTTTTAAACTCTGAACTGTTAGGTTGGGCTGATTTTAAGCAGGTTGTAGTTGTGGAGGTTGTAATTGATGAATATTGAGCTAGTTGTTGAGAATATGTGATTGTTATAATGTTGTTGTTGAGATATGTGCCTGTAAACTGTGAACTATTAGGTTGGGCTGGTTTTATGCAGGTTGTAGTTGTGGATGTTCGGTTGGGGTGTAAGGAATACTCGTATTCTATCCCCTTAGCTTGTGTTTAGAGGTTTACTTGCTGAATACCATGTGGTTTGGTACTCACCCCTTGCTACTACATTTTTTTTGTAGGTTACTAGTCCGGACCTTTGTGATATTTTCTCTTCTCCTTGTCCGAGGCTTCTTGTGGAGGTTTGTGAGGTAGCTACTTGTCATTACAGCAAACCTTCTTTCTCCTTAATTATGATCTTGTTCTATTCTAGAAACAATATTATTAGAGACTTGTTTTTTTCTTTTGAATCAATTGTAATACTTTAGAGTCTTGTACACGTGACACTAGATTTTGGGGGTATTTTTCAGTTGATTATAAAATTTCCGCATTTTATTGTAATGGTTCAGTTTTAGGATGATTTGTCTTGGTGGGATAAGACGAGAGCCATCATATCCATATCTGGGTCGTGACAAATCTGCTTCTGGAGTGAAAATTTGCCGCACCTCATCCACCAGCTCTGCATGCAACATAAATTTAAGAATAGTTTTATTTAGTTGAACATATGTTTAAAAACCAAAAGTATTATTAAGAAAACTATATTAGAAAAGTCTTAGTTCGAGTCATTATTATATTTTGATTCATATATAAAATAACTACAAAAACTACTTGAATTGACCATTTCATCAACCCTCGTGTCAACTCTACGGTTCAAGACTGATTGTTCTACATCAATCCAAATAAAGCAATTGCCATACTTATATTTGAACATGAACACAAGGTCTTCCACAAGTTTTTCAATATACGAATTTGACCCGCTAACAATAATTGGAACACATTGAGTCTTCAAAAAAATTTCTATGTAGACAATGGACTTCAGATAGTGTGTGTGATCTTATTGGTCACGATTTCAAGTCCTTATATACTTGAATTTTGTCCGAGTTGATTATTTCTCCTTGAAAATGGGTGGCAAGGTCAACAGAGAGACGAAATTTTCCCATTCCTGTTGCTCCCATTATGAACACCACTTTCTTCTTGTTGAACTTGTTGTTGTTGATGAAAGTATTCATTTTAGCTACACATAAAATAAAATCATAATAATAATTAGTTTAAAATAGCAAATAATCTAATGAAAACCACTCATTTATACACTCATACATTAAAAAATCTTATAAATATAAAGTTAATAAGTAGAATCCTTGCTTGATATGTAATAAACTATGTAAAAAAAAATATTTTTCTTGATGGTGATTATGAAAGAGATTGCATTGAGCATTTATAGTAAAATGTATTCGTGGACTTATTAATTGGCATACTATATTCAGAAATACTGATATCTTTTAGGATAAGATCAATGACTTTTGAAAAATGTATAGATATGTCAACTGGAATTTTGGTAGTGACAAGTAAATAATTTTAGGATAAAGTTATCAAATGTACATTGTTTGGAGATCGCATATAACTGGGCATTTGTTGTAAAAACGTGATTATGAACTTATGAATTGGTATATACCAAATTTAAAAAAAATCATATCTTTACGGATAAAAATAATTCCTGAAAAAAACCTACAGATACGTCATCTTGAATTTGGGTGATTTGGCCTAAAAAAATTTAGAATGAGGTTTCTAGATGCACATTGTTATGAGATCACAAACAAGATTCACGAAAATATGGATTTCAAAAGGATTGTAAAAAGAACTCAATAATATTTCTGAAGGAATACATTCAAGTGATAATGCGAAATGATTATAAAAAGAAATCAATAATATTTCTAAAGTAATACATTGAAGTGATAATGCGTCAATTCATACACTATTTAACAACACGTCATAAGTGCTAAGTCTAATTGAATTAGAAGGGAAGGAACAATTATCGATAACTATTTCAATTACAGTTATTTATATTTACTTGTGCAACATGTAATAAATAGATAAATAGTTTTATTGAATGAAGCTTATATCATCGTGATTAAATTAGGTAGAATATATTTCCTTAAATGATCCTTACCGATAGATTGCAAATTTATTATTTTCTCTTCTTTGTATGTGTAACAATTTTAAATTTGGAGTTAAGGATTTTATTCTTTCAAATTCTTTAAGGTTAGAATCTTCCCAAACATTTATAGTCATTTATTTTTGGACTCTATTACCTTGACATTAAGAATAATCTCATGTAATTGTGTAAGTACGTATTTATATTAATATATATTAAATATCAAACACTTGGACTTGGACTTAGGGCTTGGGCTTGGATCGGACCTTAAAATAAGTATTTTTATAAAGCTTAAATATTTGCTGTGTAAATAAAAATGATTTTACAGACAAGAATTGTCACTCCCCGATCTTACACCCTGGGCGGGACAGGCACTCAAAGACCATTGTTGTCCCCAAGCTAACCCTTGGCCTGACTTACTTAACTTAGCGGAAGACAATATTCATATCTATAATGATCAATGAACTTAGCTGAACTGAATAATAAAATAACTGAGAATGTTTTAAAGATTAAACATTCAACTTGGCCAAAAGTGGCAACCCAAATCTTTGACATAAGAATGATAATGCAAAGACTACTGAACTACTAACTGTCTTTGAAGCCTCTAAAATAAAGAGGGATGTCGGGACAAGACCCCCGATCATCCTAACATTTGAAAGACTAGAAAGAAAATAAAGCAGTCCTCCGGAATGCTAGGAGGCTCACCAACAGACTCTGAATGCTCAGGCTGGATCAACGAGGTGTTAGATGTTGGTCCTGGTTACCTGCGTCTGCATCATAATATGATGCAGGCCAACTGGCATCAGTACATTGATGTACGAGTATGCGAGTTGGAATGCTAACAAACATAGGCTCGAAAGAGATTATGAAAGAAACACGTACTTGGCTCTTCTCAACTCATGGATACTCAACTCAATATAAAGCAATAAAACACATGCGATATATATATAAAGCTAATAAAATAACTGAAAGCAATCTTAGTTCGTTAAAGATAAAGCAATAACAAACTTAACTTTACTCATTTAGAAAGTAATATAACTTATGTGGGAGATTCTCTAACCGACAACCATCACTATGAGCCTAAGTGATGGTACAAAATTTTACCTCACGTTGCCAAGGACCGTCCTATACCTTGCCATCGGTATAGAACCTGAACTACTAAGTGGATCTATTAGTCTATGCTGAAAAGCACTAAGGAATCATCTAAAAAGTATGACCCTTTTTCTACCCATGATGGTCACATTGTTTATGAGAGCTTGAGTTAATATGAACTCGCTTCCCCATATCGGTGCTCAATACTACTCCCAAAAATATACTTAGCTCATATGTTTTTTTATTAAAACAACTTCTTCTCTAGTTTGAGATAATTTCTCAAACTTAGCTTAAAAGCTCTCGTGGAATCAATGTTCCCTTTTCTTGCTCAAAACTCTTTTGGAAATCTCAATTTCCTCTGATCTTAAATGTAAAAACATTTACTCTTGGGAATACTTAGTTCCCATATATCATTTTAATGAAAATGAACTTTACCCTTACTCTTTACTCAACTTTAAAACTTAAGTCTTAAAACAAAGTTAAAACGTTTGTTAAAGACTTATGAAAAATTGAAATGAACTTCACTTACTTGACTCTTGACTTCTCTTGACTTTGATCTTAACTGCTATTGTGTTGACTCTTAACTGATCCTTGAATTGAATTATGGATTCAAGGATTATGATAGTTGTTTGGAAAGATCTGATGTTGTTTAGGAATGATTTTAGATAGCTAAACATGAGAAAAGACCAAAAATCAAGATTTGAAGGTGAGTCCACGACGCGGAGGCATAATTAAATTTTGGTTCCGAAAACGTCTTTTGATGCAAAACACCTTGTGTCATCTCCGCGATGCAGAGCAGAATTTTTAAATCCTGGGAACACGTCGCGCGACGCGCTCCCATCGGACAAAAAATCTTCTTCATTTTCCAGCCCCAAATCACCCAACCTCGGTTCTTTTTCTCAAATTACCTTTAGATACAGATACCCAACAAATGTACCTAAGAACCTAACTCGAAACGACTCTATAATGCGACGTAACGAACTCATAAACTTCTCAATTCATCCCAATTCAAGAACAACATTCAAATTCAAGAATTCATGTCAAGAACATCAACTTTCAAACTCTTTTACGACAAATTTCGCTGAACTAAACATGTTTGGCACGTGGGTGAATGAACCCAACGCTATGAGAGACTCACATACCTTGTAGGGACAATTCGTTGGCGAATCCGTAACCAAAATCGATCGTTCTTGGCGAATCTTGCTTTTCCTCTTCTCCTTTCTCTTGCGTTCTTTCTCCAAAAGCCCTTACTCTATTTCTCAAAAGTGTAAACTGAAATAACTCAGTTTTGACCCCAATTATTTTATTAAAAACGGATTTAATTGACCGGGTAAGGAAAACACCAAACTACCCTTCAAAAATCCGGATTGGACATTTCCTTAATCCAACAACCTAACTTCTAAAGGGTATAACTTACTCATACAAACTTGAAATCATGCAAAACTTGGCGGCATTGGAAAGATCATTCCTAGAGCTTTCCAACCATATCTGGAACTACACCTAACTCATCTTGAGCTAGGAGTTATGGTCGTTTGAAGTTGACCGAAGCTCTCTTTAACTTGCTTAAAATTTTCCAGATTTCCTTATACTTTCCAAAAATAACTATTTCCTGATTTTAAACTTCCTTCTAGTTCTTTCTATTTGCGAGATGTTACAATATCTCCCCCCTTGGGAGTATTCGTCCTCGAATGAGATTTACTCTTACTAAGCTAAGGGTGGTAACATCAAGTTCAAACATCCCAAAAGAAATTTCAAACAAAGTAGATGCTCACTCATAATTTAGATAGTACTAAGAAGAAAATTAGTACCTTGGTCTGAATTTTCTCCGGTTTCAAAGAGATGTGGATATCTCTTCATCATATCCTCTTCACTTTGACTGACGCAACCTCCTTTGTTTTCAACTTGCGAACTTGGTGATCTAGAATCTGAACCGGAATCTCCTCATAAGATAAGCTATCCTCGATCTCAATATTTTCAGTTGATATGATCAATGAAGGATCGCCCATGCACTTCTTCAACATGGAGATATGAAACACCGGATGAACCGTTGCTAATTCATGTGGTAGCTCCAACTCATAAGCTACATTGCCAATCATCTTGGCTATTCTATAAGGTCCAATATACCGGGGACTAAGCTTCCCCTTATTACTAAACCTCACAAAACCCTTCATGGGTGAAACTTTTAAATATACCCAATCATCTACCTCGAACTGTAACGCCCTTCTCCTAACATCAGTGTAGGATTTATGACGACTCTGTGCTGTTTTCAATCTCTCTTGAATTACTTTCATCTTCTCCATAGCTTGATGGACTAAATATGGTCCTATCAACCCTGCTTTACCAACTTCAAACCATCCAATAGGAGATCTACACCTTCTCTCATAAAGAGCTTCATAAAGAGCCATTTGGATGCTAGAGTGATAACTGTTGTTGTAAGAAAACTCAATGAGAGGTAGGTGATCATCCCAATTCCCTTTGAAATCAATCACACAAGCCCTCAACATATCTTCTAAAGTCTGAATAGTGCGTTCTGCTTGCCCATCAGTCTGAGGATGAAAGGCAGCACTTAAGTTCACATTTGAACCCAAATCTTTCTGAAAAGATTTCCAGAATTGTGCAGTAAATTGTGCACCTCTATCTGAAATAATGGAGACTGGAACTCCTTGAAGTCTTACCACCTCCTGAATATATAACCTGGCATAATCTTCTGCTGTATGGGTAGTCTTTACCGGTAGAAAATGGGCTGATTTTGTCATTCTGTCGACAATCACCCAAATAGAATCATGCTGTCTGCGAGACCTTGGCAAGCCTGTGATGAAATCCATATTAATTATCCCCCACTTTTATTCTGGAAGTTTTATATTCTGTGCCAAACCACCGGGCCTTTGGTGCTCTACTTTAACTTGTTGGCAGTTTGGACACTTAGCAACAAATTCTGTAATGCCCTTCTTCATACTATTCCACCAGTACACTTCTTTCAAATCACGATACATCTTGGTGGAACCCGGATGAATGGAATATCTGGAGTTATGAGCTTTCTCCATGATCCTTTCTTGGAGTCCATCCATCATTGGTACACACAACCTACCTTGATATCTCAATACACCATCTCCCCCTTGTTCAAAAGATAATACTCTTTGCTTATGAACATTTGCCTTCAATTCAAGAAAAATAGGGTCTTGGTCTTGCTTGCCTTTTACTTCTGATACTAATGATGACTCAACCCCATTTGTCACCACTATTCCTCCTTTTGTGGAATCCATAAGTCTGACTCCTAGGCGTGCCAGTTTGTGCTCATCTTTTGCTAACTCTCTCTTTCCTTCTTCAATATGGGCGGTGCTACCCATAGACAACCCGCTTAAGGAATCAGCAACAACATTAGCCTTACCTGGGTGGTAAAGAATACTCATGTCGTAGTCCTTGAGTAACTCTAACCACCTTCTCTGTCTGAGTTTAAGCTCTTTCTGAGTGAACACATATTGGAGGCTCTTGTGATCGGTAAACACATCCACATGAACACCATACAAATAATGGCGCCATATCTTCAAAGCGAAAACTACAGCAGCCAACTCTAGATCATGGGTTGGATAATTTTTTTCATGAACTTTCAACTGTCTGGAGGCATAAGTTATAACTTTGCCATTCTGCATTAAGACACAACCCAAACCAACTCTAGATGCACCACAATACACCATAAAACCTTGAGTACCTTCGAGTAAGGTCAAAACTGGGGCAGTAGTCAACCTCTTTTTTCAATTCCTGAAAGCTTTTCTCACAAGCTTCAGACCATTGAAACTTCACTATTTTCTGAGTCAACTTCGTCAAAGGGAACGAAATGGATGAAAAACCCTCTACGAACCTTCTATAATAGCCAGCCAAACCCAAGAGACTCCTAATATCATTTGGAGATGTGGGTCTAGGCCAATTCTGAACTGCCTCAATTTTCTGAGTATCAGCTCTAATTCCATCACCAGAAACTATGTGGCCCAAGAACGCCATAGACTCAAGCCAAAACTCACACTTAGAGAACTTGGTATACAACTCTCTATCTTTCAAAGTCTGAAGAACTATTCTGAGATGACTAGCGTGATCTTCCTCATTCCTTGAATAGATTAGTATGTCATCAATGAAGACGATAACAAACATATCTAAATAAGGTTTGAAGACTCTATTCATAAGATCCATGAATGCTGCTGGTGCATGTCAAACCAAAGGACATAACCAAAAACTCATAATGACCATATCTGGTTGTGAAAGTTGTATTTGGAATATCACATTCTCTTACTCTTAATTGATGGTAGCCTGATCTGAGGTCAATTTTTGAGAAACAAGAAGTACCCTGAAGCTGATCGAAAAGATCATCAATTCTCGGAAGAGGATACTTATTCTTGATGGTAACCTTGTTCAACTGATGGTAGTCTATACACATCCTAAGGGAACCATCTTTCTTTCTCACAAACAAGACCGGATCGCCCCAAGGTGAGACACTTGGTCGAATGAAGCCCTTATCTAACAGATCCTTTAACTTCTCTTTCAACTCTTTCAACTCTTTCAACTCTTTCAACTCTGCTGGTGCCATTCTGTATGGCGGAATAGAGATATGACGAGTATCTGGAATGATGTCTATACCGAAGTCTATTTCTCTCTCAGGAGGGACTCCGGGTAGGTCATCAGGAAAGACTTCTGGAAACTCTTTCACTATAGGAACTAACTGGGAGGTACCTCAACACTTAAGTCATTAACTCAGACTAACTGATAGATACAACCCTTCGAAACCAACTTTCTCGCCTTAAGGTACGAAATGAAACGACCCCTAGGCACTGCTGAACTACTACTCCACTCTATGACTGGCTCCTTAGGAATCTGAAACTTGACTACTCGAGTTCTACAATCTATTGATGCATGACAGGCATGAAGCCAGTCCATACCTAGAATGACATTGAAATCTACCATATGTAACTTAACTAAATCAGCCATGGTGTCTTTGTGATTGATGGAAATGACACAATCACGATAAACTCGCTCAGCTAGAATAGACTCCCCAACATGTGTAGAAACACAAAAGGATTCACATAGTTTCTCAGGAATAACATCAAACTTATTTGCAACATAAGGGGTTACAAAAGATAAACTTGCTCCTGGGTCTAGCTAAGCATAAACATCAAAAGTAAAGATTTTGATCATACTAGTAAACAACATCTAGAGAGTTCTCTTGCTCTTGGCGACTCGTAATCGCATAGAGACGGTTTTCTCCTCCGCTAGTACCGGAAGTAGCTCCTCTAGGTGTAGTCCTATCTGGTGGAGCAACTGACGAAGACTGGGCTCTATTGCCCGGATTTCCACTACCTTGCTTATTCTTAGGACACTCTTTCAAGAAGTGTCCCTCTTGCCCACACTTGAAACAGCCTATCTGGCTATCCCGAAACTTACTTGAGTGGTTTCTACCACATCTACCACATACAGGAGCCCAACTACCTCCTTGTGCCACACTACCTTGAGACTGTGCTGGTCTAGCTCTAAAGTTCTGTGAATTTTGGCCATTATACTCACCTTTGTTCTTAGGTGCACGTACACTAGCAGATGATGGTGTAGGCCCCTTTTGCTTCTGAAAGGATGAATGATTCACACTTCCCTTCTGCTTCCCAGACTAATTTCCTGTCTTCGCTTTCTTATTTCTGAACTCTTCCCTGTCGCTCTGCTTCTCTTCCTCAACCTACTGCACATAAACCATTAATCTTGAAATATCCATGTCCCTAATAAGCATTGCTGCCCGACCCTCTTTACTTGATAGACGGCCCAACCCAGAAAAAAGCAAGCTCATTTTACTTCTCATGTCCTTAACCATCTCCGGAGCATAACGAGATAGTTGGGTGAACTTCAACCCATACTCATGCACACTTAGAGAATCCTACTTAAGTGTGAGGAACTCACGTACCTTGGACTTTTTCAGTTCCCAAGGAAAGAAACGCCCCAAGAAAGCTTCCTCAAAACAGGCCCAACTTGCAGGTGGTGCATCCTCAGCTCTACCCCCTTTCCACTGATCAAACCAGGTCCTAGCAACGTTCTTCATCTGGTATGCAGCTAGCTGAACTATATCAGCAACATGCATCACATTGAATACCTTTTTCAGTTCCTCAATGAAGTTTTCTGGATCCTCAGTAGTGCTTGAACCAGTGAAACTTGGAGGATTCATCCTCAAGAATTCATGAATCCTTGAACTGTCAGCCTCTTCTTGTCGAGCTCCTCTTTGCTGCCCGACCTGGTTAGTCACAACTTGGCTCAACATCCGGGTAGCCTAACGGAACTCAGCATTGGTGACTTCTCCTTGAGGTTGCATTTCAGGTGCATTTGGTAACTCTTGTTCCTCAACATTGTGTCTCGCAGGACGAACTCTGACAGCTCTTCGTGGATGCATTATTTTCTGAAACACGCGCAAGCACGAATTAGAAGGAAATTTTATAAAGGTTAACTCTATCGCACGAAATGAATGTGAAAGAACTGAGATAATTCCTAAATATTGCAGCCTCCTAATTATAGCTGTGGCACGCTTTACACTCCGATAACTAAGACTCTACAGACACTGCTTCATAGACTCCCTAGGACTCTTGAACTCTGTGCTCTGATACAAAGTTTTTCACGCCCCGAGCCTACACTCTGGGAGGGACTGGCACTCGAAGACCATTGCGGCCCCCAAGCGAACCCTTGGCCTGGCTTACTTAACTCAGCGTAAGACAATATTCATATTTATAATGAACAATGAATTTAACCGAATTGAATAATAAAATAACTAAGAATATTTTAAATATTAAACATTCAACCTGGCCAAAAGTGGCAACCCAACTCTTTGACATAAGAATGATAATGCTAAGACTACTGAGCTACTAACTGTCTATGAAGCCTCTAAAAAAAGAGGGATGTCGGGACAGTACCCCGAATCATCCTAAAATCAGAAAGGATAAAAAGCAAATAAAGGAGTCCTCCGGAATGCGAGGAGGCTCACCAACAAACTCTGAATGCTCAAGTTGGATCAACGAGGCGCTGGATGCTGATCTAGGTTACTGTGTCTGCATCATAATAAGATGCAGGCCAACTGGCATCAGTACATTGAATGTACAAGTATGCGAGTTGGAATGCTAACAAACACAGGCTCGAAAGAGATTATGAAAGAAACACCTACCTGGCTCTTCTCAACTCATGGATACTCAACTCAATATAAAGCGATAAAACACATGTGATATATATATAAAGCTTATAAAATAACTGAAAGCAATCTTAGTTCGTTAAAGATAAAGCAATATCAAACTTAACTTTACTCATTTAGAAAGTAATATAACTTCTGTGGGAGATTCTCTAACCGACAACCATCACTATGAGCCTAAGTGATGGTACAACATTTTACCTCACGTTTCCAAGGACCGTCCTATACCTTGCCATCGGTATAGAACCTAAAATACTAAGTGGATCCACTAGTATATGCTGAAAAGCACTAAGGAATCATCTAAAAAATATGACCCTTTTTCTTCCCATGATGGCTACATGGTTTATGAGGGCTTCAGTTAATATCAACTCGCGTCCCCATATCGGTGCTCAATACTACTCCCAAAAATATACTTAGCTCATATGTTTTTTATCTTAAAACAATTTCTTCTCTGGTTTGAGATAATTTCTCAAACTTAGCTTAAAAGCCCTCATGGAATCAATGTTCCCTTTTCTTGCTCAAAACTCTTTGGGAAATCTCAGTTTCCTCTCATCTTAAATGTAAAAATATTTACTCTTGGGAATACTTAGTTCCCATATATCATTTTAAAGAAAATGAACTTTACTCTTACTCTTTACTCAACTTCAAAAATTAAGTTTTAAAACAAAGTTAAAACGTTTGTAAAAGACTTATGAAAACTTGAAATGAACTTTTCTTACTTGACTCTTGACTTCTCTTGACTTTGATCTTAACTGCTCTTGTTTTAACTCTTAACTGATCCTTAGATTGAATTATGAATTTAAGGATTATGATAGTTGTTTTGAAATATCTCAAGTTGTTTAGGAATGATTTTAGATAGCTAAACATGAGAAACGACCAAAAATCAAGATTTGAAGGTGAGTCCGCGACGCGGAGGCATAATTACATTTTGGTTCCGAAAATGTCTTTTGAGGTAGAACATCTCGTGTAATCTCCGTGACGCGGAGAATTTTTTTTAAATCGTGCGAACAGGTCGCGTGACGCGCTCCCATACTCAAATTTCTTCAGATGAAATTTCTTCTTCGTTTTGCAGCCCCAAATCACCCAACCTCGGTTCTTTTTCTCAAATTACCTTTAGATACAAATACCCAACAAATGTACCTAAGAACCTAACTCAAAACGACTCTATTATGCGACGGAACGAACTCATAAACTTCTCAATTCATCCCAATTCAAGAACAACATTCAAATTCAAGAATTCATGTCAAGAACATCAACTTTCAAGCTCTTTTAGGACAAATTTCGCTGAACTAAACATGTTTGGCACGTGGGTGAATGAACCCAACGCTATGAGAGACTCACATACCTTATAGGGACAATTCGTTGGCGAATCCGTAACCAAAATCGATCGTTCTTGGCGAATCTTGCTTTACCTCTTCTCCTTTCTCTTGCGTTCTTTCTCCAAAAGCCCTTACTCTATTTCTCAAAAGTGTAAACTGAAATAACTCAGTTTTGACCCCAATTATTTTATTAAAAACGGATCTAATTGATCGGGTAAGGGAAAGACCAAACTACCCTTCAAAAATCCGGATTGGACATTTCCTTAATCCAACAGCCCAACTTCCAAAGGGTATAACTTAGTCATACAAACTTGAAATCATGCAATCTTCGCAGCGTTGGAAAGATCATTCCAAGAGCTTTCCTACCATATCTAGAACTACACCTAACTCATCCTGAGCTAGGAGTTATGGTCGTTTGAAGTCGACCGGAAACTCACTTTAACTTAAAATTTTCCAAATTTCCTTATACTTTCCAAAAATAACTATTTCCAGATTTTAAACTTCCTTCTAGTTCTTTCTAGTTGCGAGATGTTACAAAAATAGTATATATATCTGTAGTTCGATACGAACTGTACAAAATAGGTCAAAAATTAAAGTGACCAAGAGACAAAATAAGAGATAATGATAGTTTATGTACACTTAATAATAATATTGTGACCATCATTTTTGAGAAATCTTTGCACAATATCTAGGCATGGTTGCAAAACAATATTCCTCCATGCTTCGTCAATAGCTTCTTTTCTATCTTCTTTGAAAATGTCTGTAGTAATAATATGATGCACCGACTCTTAGTCAAGTTGGTCTTTTCTATCTTCTGTTGGCCTAAGTTGGCTATTAAAATAGGCTACAAATCATGAGGATTATGGGTAATGGATCAAGAAAGGTTAGGCTTTCATCAAGTTTCTTCCAAGAAAAGGGTTAGGCTCAAGGGGTGCTCAAAAGAGGTTCACACACTCACAAGGTAAGCCACAATATAGGTATAATTTCAAATTGGTTCACATTCTTTAAGGTTGCCTAAGATCATCTCAAGAAATTTGCATCACTTAATCAATCGGACCAACGGGGAAAATTCTTGGTGTCATCATGCATGGTTCACGGTAAGCTCATCACACACGACATTGACACCAATGTCAAACAAGACTCCGCGCTTTCGTTAGTGTGCAATATTAATTACAAGAGACTCAAGTCGATACTTGGCTAATCACAATGAGATGCAACGAGTTGACATATTGTCTATGCAACTTCAATTGGCCTCGTCGTAGCCGGTCATTCATTTTTTTTTATTATGAACACTATTCGAGTCATTGGTATTGATCGAAACCGGTACTCAAATTTTCAAGAGAACAACCACATTCAACACATACAAGAGGTGGAATTTTTTTTTTGGAAGGGTCAAAAATCATTTACTTTTAAAGCACAAGGAGCCACAAGCTCAAACATCCACAAAAAGCAGTGTATAACACAACATTAAGGCTCACAACCTAAATACACAACCAAAACATCAGTCACAAAAGAAAGGCATGCCTCACCCTACCACAAATAAAAGTGTCTGTCCTCAAATGCAAACAAAATAATATTCAAAATTTAAAATAAAGAAAGATAGAGAGGGAGGTAAAGAAGGGATCTTGTCTATGCAGTCGCTCCATTTTTCTGGGCCTCAGTGCCCGGTGCATTAGTCTGGACTTGAGCATCAGTGCCCAGAGTCCCTTCCAAAGGAACAATAGCACCAGACTCATCAGGATTTGTTACAGTGTAT
Source organism: Solanum tuberosum (assembly GCF_000226075.1). Classification (NCBI taxonomy): domain Eukaryota; kingdom Viridiplantae; phylum Streptophyta; class Magnoliopsida; order Solanales; family Solanaceae; genus Solanum; species Solanum tuberosum. Next base: position 247,117 of record NW_006239505.1, on the reverse strand, counting down.
CCGCTAAAAATTTCTGCACAACTGCATAAATTCCCCGGGCCGATGAAGGAACAGATGGCTCTCGTGGATTGGTCTTCCAGTTAGAACTAGGCCTCTTGCCTTTACCTTAGTCTCCAGGTGGAGGTTCTTGCTTTCCCTTCTTGGGAGGGTTCGACCTTCCTTCATCTAATTTGAAATTCCGTGCTCGTATCAGTCGGGGTGGCATAATTCTCCCAGCAAATTTAGGTCTAGTCATTTCTGCAAAGCCTCGAGCCAAAGTTAGAAAATATTTGACAAAAAATGCAGACAATCAGTTTCAGGCTAACTTGCCGAACCTTTCGGCGAATTGTTGACATCATTTGGCGAGTAAGAATTAGCTCGCCGAAAGTTACAGTGCAAAAGGGTTCAGGGGCGCAGACAAAAAGCAATAAAGAAGACTCTCGGCGAGTCGCTTAGTGCCTTCGGCGACCTCAGGTTTCTCGCCGAAAGTTACAGAAATCAACAACACATAAAGCATGCGATTAAAGGCGAGATGGGGACATTAGGCGAACCACCGAGTGACTCGGCGAGATTGACCCAGCTCGCCAAATGACTCAATGTGCCTATTTTCAACCCAACTTCTCGAAATCTACCCCATAACCCCCGAAAACACAATTAAAGCATGCACAACACAAATTCAAATAAAACCCATAACATACAAGCACTCCCCACAAAATTTTAATATATTTCAATGCACCAAGCTATGTCATTTCAACAGTCAAAACACTATGGGCTAGATATTCAAATTAAAACCGGCCTTTAAGCATACTTATCCTATTAGAGAGGCCCAGCATACGACAACACGGTAAGATCATTTTGCATAAGAGTTCAAAATGTCAAAAACAAACTTGGGGATCGGGAAACCAACCGTAATGCTGATTAAGTTAAGATTGAATCGCTAGGCGGCAATGTCATCCAAGTTCTGAGAACAATTTGACAACTAAAACACTTAGAGAATGCAAAAATAAAGAGAATAATGTGTAGGTATGAGTTTGTGAAGCATTAAAGAGCGGGAGAGTTAAGGAGTTTGAAAAGTATAACCTCTTGGCCTTAAAAATCGTCAAGTGTTCGCCCTTTCGGTGACATTAATCTTACTGGCCGATTCTCTCGGTGAAGCGCTGAGTAGACTCTTTCCTTGCTAAATTTTATAGGACTTCTAGTTGAATTAGACATCCAAACGACATACTATATCTAGTCGGCGACTCGCCAATAATTTCCTGGTTTTCACCAAAAGTTACAGACTCCAAGTTAAATTTGTCTTGAGTCCATTGGCGGTCTGAGTCTGGGTCGTCGACCCTTTCGACGATGCACCGTCCGGGATTTTTCACGCCAATCTTCCTCTTTCCGAACACTTTTCACCCGTTAACCTGCACAACCAACACACCATTATTCCAAACAAAGAAAGATAAACAAATAAGAAAACTTGGGTTGCCTCCCAAGCAGTGCCTTAGTTAACGTCACGGCACGACGCAAGTCCACCTTCAAATCTCATTCTTGGGGTTAGCCATAGTGTCACTATGCAAACTCCCCTGGTGTCTCGGGTTGAGATGAGACGATATATGACCCATTTGGGTCTCCAACTTCTTGATCGACACTGAATGAGAGGTGACGGTCTGGCTAAGGGTAGACACATCTTCTTTTATTTCTTTTAAAATCTTGTTTGACCCTTCTAATTTGTTGAGGATACGAGAGAGCATATCCTCAGACCTACCACCTTCTGAATCCTTTGGCTTTTGGTGCTCATGGGGAGGCACATACCTATCCTTCTCCCCATCCTTCCAATTCGGATTACGGTCCCTCCATTCACGATCTCGATCCTTCTAACCTTCATCCCTAGCCCAACCTTGGTTACCACCCTGCCTCGCGTAGTTTGAACGATAGCCACCGCCTTGGTTGGCTAGGAAATTTACCTGTTCATTATACAAGGCTTCATACTTGGATTCATCCGGATTAGCACACCCGACACCCACGACATTGACACTACGAGCACCAACTCCCATGATATTTTTAGACAAAATATCAAGTTGTGTCATGATCTTGGCCATGTTTTGGTCCCTCTCTTGGTCCTTATCTATTTGTTCCCTCTCTTGGTCCTTATCTATTTGTTCCTTGGTCAGTTTGAATGTGAGAGGGGAGACCAGGTCTTCACGGGTATACCACGCCTTGTTTATGGTATTCATGCCATCCAAGAGCTGAGCCGCTATCACATAAGGTTGTTGCATCAAACCTCTAGGATAAAGTTCATCAGCAACACCCTTATTTACCGAGTCAAGACTCCGGTAAAAATACTGCAGCAATACGTTATTAGGCAAGCCATGAGTTGGGCATTGAAGCACAAACTTCTTGAATCGCAGCCAAGTTTCGCATATTGGCTCACCTTCTCGACACTTAAAGCTCTGAATGCTATCCTGAAGAGTCATCATCTTCGAAGGAGGGAAAAATCGCACTTGGAATGCAGTAACCAACTTCTCCCACGAAGTGATTGATTCACGTGGCAATTCAGCCAGCCACTTGCACGCCTCTCCCATCAAGGAGAACGGGAATAACCTCAATCGGACCGAATCTTGGAAGATTTTCTTGAAAGAGAACGGTCCGCATATATCCACAAAGTTTCTAATATGCTCATGCGGGTCCTCATGAGCCAAACCACTGAAAAGCCCATTTAGTAGCAAGAGTTGCAACATTGTACTCGTGATGTGAAATACCGCATTCCCTTGGGCCGGAGGCAAGCGAATGGCACCAATACATCCAATGAGATGGGGGTCATTAGCATGAGGCTCACTGACATCATTGAGGTTTCCGATGTCGTCTTGATGGTGTACTTGGCTTCAATTGTTGTTGTTTATGCTCATACTTCCTGTTTGCAACACAATCAAGCAAAAACAAAGCTAAAAATTAAGTAAGCAGAACTATAACTAACAAGAGCAAAATTTCTACTTAACTAAAAATTGTCAACTATCACCACGTATCAGGACACTACTTCCAGTTCAAGTGCCAACGATCGCGTGTAGTAATGTAACCCAACCGAATGGGTTGGGGTCGAGTCCCAAGGGAACAATTAGTAGTCGAGAATTAAGTAGAAATGTAAAATTATGTTCTAATCAATCATAGCTATAAATATTTACGAATAAAAACATGCTAAATCAAAAAGTGATACGAATGTCAATTATCAATGGGGGGGGGGTTTGTATTCAACAAATAAACAAAACTAGCAAAAATATAAAGATACGAAATATGGAGACGAGATTCTTGGGATGTGATAGGAATATGGGCTAAGATAAAAAAAACTGGGTAGATGCTATTGATAGTAAATCGCTGAACATAATTTGTAATGGTTTCTCTCGAACACCAATTTGCAACAAATAAGCACAGCCTTCGCCTTAGCCCATTCACTCTCTCGAGCTGAATGTGTGGGAGAAGGTCTAGGATTCACTCTCTTGAGCTGAACCCACGACGACCCAATAACCACAGGCTATCGATTTAATAGTTTTGGTTTTAAAACCTCTCTCTCGAGCAAGCCAAAAATACGAAGATGAAATCATATTTGTAACTGCAATTCCATTAAATTCAAACACAACTACTAAACGAAATCACATTTAAACAACAAATAGACTATCAATGAGCAATACCCAACAACCTAAATTTAACCCATATTCACATAATCACACCCCAAGAATTGGGGTTTTAGCTAGACATGATAAAGAGATAGAAATCGATACCAAAAAGTGTTTCCATCAAATGGGTACGATAGAAAATATCTTTAAACACGTTTAAGATGAAGATTCTTTGATGCCCATTTCCAATTTCTTTGAGATGAAAACCTTCAAACCTTCAAAGCTCAAGAACAATGTCACCCAAAAACTATAAGAACTCAAACTGAAATAATTCTAAGTCTTAGCTCAAGAATACTCTATAATTCAATAATAATTCGATACTAAGCTATAGATAACTAGGTATTTATGGTTTTCAAAAATTTGTGTTGCGAAGGACCACTCGGCGCAGTTAGTTGTGAGCACCGATACACTCGGCGATCCGCCCTTTAGTCTGGTTCATCGCCTTTCTACTTTTGCCTTCAGCATCTTCACATTTTGAATTATTGGGCGATATGGTGCTGCTTCGCGGAACTGTTCGGCGACGCGCCGATGACTCCCTTTCATCGTTAACTTGATCTTTTCCTTCAGGTCTCAGCACACTGGAACATTAAGCGTGATTAAGGCCATTCGGCAACTCGCCTAATGCTTTGGAGATCCTCAAGCCTTCATTTCTTTGTTCTTTCATCTGCCTTGTTCCTTTTATGCTTGATAGCGTCCATGCTTTGTCTCTCAATCCAAATACCTGAAAATTAAGGATTCACATCAGTTATTGAGACAAAATATGCATTTGAGAACACTAAATCTATCAAAATTACACCCTAAATGAGTCCAAAATCTGGACTCATCACTGACCACATTTTCTCATTTATTAATCATTGAATCTTATCAAGTTGGTTACAAATTAATATACGAGTATTACGCTTGATAATTGAAATTGAAGCTTGAAGAATCATTTTTTTTAATTCATCATCTCCGTATATATTTTTTTCTTCCCTTAAATATCTAGCCATTTCAGGGACACCAATGGACCGTCAGATTCCTTTGGTGTAATCTGCATCTGGAATGTAAATTTGCCGCAACTTATACACCAGCCTTGCATGCAACATAAATTTAAGAATAGTTTTATTTAGTTGAACATTTATTAGAAAACCAAAAGTATTATTAAGAATACTATATAAGAAAAGTTTTAGTTAGAGTCATTATTATATTCTGATTCATACAAAAAATAACTACAAAACTACCTGCATTGACCATTTCATCAACCCTTGTGTCAACTCTATGGTTCAAGACTGATTGCTCTACATCAATCCAAATAAAACAACTGTCATACTCATATTTGAACATGAAAACAGGGTCTTCCACAAGTTTTTCAATATACGAATTTGACCCTCCAACATTAATTGGAACACATTGAGTCTTCAATTTTTTTTCTATGTAGACAATGGACTTCAGACAGAAATCTTCGGCCGTGAAGTCGGAATCTTGCTCAATTTCACCTAAAAAATTGTGAAACAAAATAACAGTCAATTAATATTCACATTAAAATAAACGAATCACAAAAAATGTCTTTTTCGAATATCTATACCTAGAATATAGTGTCGTACACCTTGTTTCTTAGCGTGTGTGATCTTGTTGGTCACGATTTGAAGTCCCTTATATACTTGCATTTTGTCCGAGTCGATTATTTCTCCTCGAAAATGGGTGGCAAGGTCAACAGAGAGATGAGATTTTCCCGTTCCTGTTGCTCCCATTATGAATTACCACTTTCTTCTAGTTGAACTTGTTGTTGTTGTTGATAAAGTATTCATTTTAGCTACACATAAATAAAATCATAATAATAATTAGTTTAAAATAGTAAATAATCTCATGAAAACCACTCATGCATACACTCTACATTAAAAAATCTTATAAATATAAAGTTAATAAGTAGAAACCTTGCTTGAGATGTAATAAACTATGTAAAAGAATATATTTATCTGGATCGTGGTTATGAAAAATATTGCATTGAGCATTTATAGTAAAATGTATTTGCGTACTTATTAATTGGCATACCATATTCAGAAATACTGATATCTTTTGGGATAAGATCAATGACTTTTGAAAAATGTATAGATATGTCAACTAGAATATTTGTAATGACAAGTAAATAATATTAGGATAAAGTTATCAAATGTACATTGTTTGGAGATCGCATATAACTGGGCATTTATAGTAAAAATTTGATTATGAACTTATGAATTGGTATATACAAAATTTTAAAAAAATTACATATATTTAGGATAAGAATAATTACTTGAAAAACCTAACAGATACGTCAGCTTGAATTTGGGTGAGTAGGCTTAAATAATTTTAGGATGAAGTTTCTAGATGACATTGTTATGAGATCACATACAAGATTAACGAAAATATGGATTTAAAAAGGATTGTAAAAAGGACTTAATAATATTTCTGAAGGAATACATTCAAGAGATAATGCGTCAATTCATACACTATTTAACAACACGTCATAAGTGCTAAGTCTGATTCAATTAGAAGGGAAGGAACAATTTTCGATAGCTATTTCAATTACAATTATTTATATTTACTTGTGCAACATGTAATAATAGATAAATGTTTTATTGAATGGAGCTACCATCATCGTTATTAAATTAGGTAGAATATGTTTCCTTAAATGATCCTTACCGATAGATTGCAAATTTATTATTTTCTCTTCTTTGTCTATGTGACAATTTTAAATTAGGAGCTAAGAATTTTATTCTTTCAAATTCTTTAAGGTTAGAATCTTCCCAAACATTTATAGTCATTTATTTTTTCACTCTATTACCTTGACATTAAGAATGATCTCATGTAATTGTGTAAGTACGTATTTATATTAATTTATATTAAATATCAAAGACTTGGACTTGGGCTTGGATCGGACCTTAAAATAAATATTTTTATAAAGCTTAAATATTTGCTCTATAAGTAACAATGTTTTTACAGACAAGAATAGTATATATATATCTGTAGTTCGATACAAACTGTACAAAATAGGTCAAAAATTAAAGTGACCAAGAGACAAAATAACACAAGATAGAGATAATGATAGTTTATGTACACACAATAATAATATTTTGATCATCATTTTTGAGAAATATTTTCACAATATCTAGGCATGGTTGCAGAACAGTATTCCTCCATGCTTCGTCAACAACTTCTTTTTTATCTTCTTTGAAAACGTCAGTAGAAATAATATGATGAACCGACAACACTTTCTCATTTATTAATTGTCACGACCTGAGCCTACACCTTGGACGTGGCTGGCACTCGAAGACCATTGCTGGTCCCTAAGCAAACCCTCTTCCTAGCTGAGTACAAGAGGAAGACTAACTTAAGCATGAAAACAATTAAAACCGAATAAAATTCAATAACGTCTACTTTTCGAAACTTTAAGTCAAATGAACAACTTAGAATAACAACAATATATTCAACTCGCCATAAAATAGGCAACTTAAGTCTTTAAAACATTTAATAAAATAAATGAATAATACAGACTTCTCAACTATACTGACTATCTATGAAGCCTCTAACTGATAACGATGGAAGTCGGGACAAGACCCACGACTTCCTGACTGAACTGAAAAGTAAATTAAATCCTCCAGAAGCAAGGAGGTTCACCATAGCTAAGTCGAACTCTCGGATGTATCAACGAAGCTCCTGTTGATGATCCTGAACATCTGTGTCTGCATCATGAGAAGATGCAGACCAACTAGCTCAGTACGTGGAATGAACGAGCATGTAAGAGGAATTCTAAAGCAGAACATAAGCTTGAAACTTGATAAAAATGAAACACACTTACCTCTTTTCAATCTTGCTCAACTCAAGGAATATTCAAGGATACTGAAAAACTACTCAAACTTACTCAACTCAGAAGTACTTCAGGATAAGATACTCAACTTCAAAGATATGATACTCGACTTGAAATACTCAACTCTGGATACTCAATACTTAATTGAAATCATTTCATTATAAAGAAGTTTAAAACAAGTGCAATATAAAGAAAAGGAAAACTGTTTAAAACATGATGTCAACTCATAATCATAAATTCATAAAAGACATACCATGCTCCCTCTCGAAGTGTACTTGTGCGATGCATGAATGATGTCCCATACCACCATTCATACTAAGCAGAACCCCTTGAAGAACTATGCATTTACTACTCTGAGAGTTTCTCTAACCGACAACCATCACTTAAGAGCTATAGTTATGATACAATGATCTACCTCACGTTGCCAGCGCATCCTATACCCGGCCAAAGGTATAGGACCTGAACTACTAAGTGGATCCACTAGTCTATGCGAAAAGGATTCATCTAAAAAGTATGACCCTTTTCTACCCATGATGGCTACATGGTTTATAGAGACGTGAGTTATCTGAACTCAAGCTCGGCCACATATCGATGCTCAATACTACTCTCAAAATATGATACTAGCTATTTATGTTTTAAACATACTTCTTTCTGTGATTTGAGATAATTGCTCAAAAACTTAGCTCAAAGGCTACCTAGGAAATCACGGTTTCCTCTCTTGCATTATTGTGAAAGCATTTACTCTTTAACTGAAAACTATCCCAAAGTCTCCTAAAAAACTAGCTCAAAGGCTCATTACTGAAACACTAGCTCAAAGGTTCTTTTGAAAATCTCAGTTTTCCATTCTTATTTAGATGTGAAAAACATTTTAAAACTCTTTTGGGAATAGATAGTGCCCATATACTTTTGAAGAAATGACTTCAACTTTACTCTTTACTGAACTCAAAACTTAAGTCTTAAAATAAAGTTAAAACATTTGTCAAAGACTTCTTAAAAATATGGTTCACGCGGAATTATGGACTTGAATGACTCAATGCAAGGTTTTTCAATAACCATAGATAGACTCAAATACTTGGAACTCAAGAACTTCAATGATACTACTAATTTCAAGAATGCTCAACTTAGATGGTTCATGCGAAATTATGAGCATGAACTACTCAACTCAAGGACTCAACGATACTTCTCATCTCAAGATTGTTCGACTTATAATGTTCATGCGAAATTATGGGCATGACCAACTCAACTCAAGGATTTCATGGGTAATAGGTAATAGTCCCATGATTAGGATTATAATATCAGAAAGGTTAGGAACTCGATACTCAAGACTTAGAGCTTGAATATACTACTTCTTTCAAAGATACTAAACTGATGGAGTTCATGCGAAAGTTATGGGCATGAATGACTTGACTCAACGTCCAAAATATCAATAAGGAACTTAGGTATATGACTCTTCTCATTCTCATATTTACTTCTCAAAACATAACTCAAATCGATGGTGGATCTCAAAGGATTCACAATTGAACTCAAAGACTTTCTTGAACTCTACTATTAACTCTCTTTTGAATGTAAATTATGAATTTAAGAGCTATGGTTCATGATATGAAGTATCTAGGTGATAGTGTAGACTCATGAATAAATTCTCCTCACTCTCATGCTCACTTATGTGAGTCTTGAAATAAATTATTAAAAGTTGTAGAAGACTCCTCAAAGGACTCAAAGGGACTTTCTAAAAAAGTGTTTGAGAGAACTCTCAAGACTTGACTCTCAAATCTACCTTGAATGTGATCTATGAATTCAAGGTTGTGATTTATGATAGAAATGATCTCGTGATGTTTAGAAGTGTTTTTAGATAGTTAAACATGAAAAACGATCAAGAAATCACTGTCTGGAAGCAAGTCTGTGACGCTGAGATGAATTAAAATATTTGGTTGCGAATTAACTTTTGAGGTAGAGAGGTCCGTGACCTCTCCGCGACGTGAAGACAAACTTTATGAAATGGGGAGGTAGGTCCGCGACGCTGAACATGGTGCCAGATGTGTCTGACTTTTTTCCTTCTTTGTTTTCTAATCCCAATTCACCTAAACTCGGTTATTTTCTCAATTCCTCTTTAGATTTAGATACCCAGCACATGAACACAAGAACCTACTCATAAACAACTGTAAAATTGACATGATTTCATCAAGAACTCAATAACTCATCTAAACTCAAGAACTAAAGTCAATTTCAAGAACATCATACTTTCAACTTTCTAGAACGAACTTAATGCTGAATTTAACCTGATTGGCGAGTGGGTGACCAAACCCAACACTATGGAAGCTTACATACCTGAAATAACCATCTTCTTGAAGGACTTGAAGGAAAATCTTGAAAGATGAACCCTAGCCTTGGTGTTTCTTGATTTTCTTGAGCGAAGAATCTTTGGAGTAGATGAGAGGGTTTGATTTATGAAAAACTGATTTTCTACACGTTTAGGGCAATTTGGACGACTTCCTAATGGATTTTAGGACTAAATTACCCCTAAAGAAATAATTAAAACGTGCTGGGAGTCGGAATGATTTTTCTCCAGGCAGTGAGGTCCGTATTGGCTCCGTAACGCGGAGCTACTGACAGGTTTGTGCGTCGTTAGTAAATCAGTAATAACTTTTTACTCAGAGCTCAGAATTTAGCAAAATCAGTGGCATTGGAAAGAGGACTCTAAGGGATTTAATTTTATATCTTATATCTCACCTAAATCAATCTAGTACTAGGAGTTTTGGTCATTCGAAGTTGACCCAAAACTTAAGAAAAACTTAGAAATGACTTGAATGCTTTGATCTTTAGTTCTTCTTGTAACTCAAGGTGCTACATCTAGTGACCTTAATACTCAAGAAATTTTAAATTCCTTACAAAAAATCTCACTCACTACGAAGAACGGTTTGAGTCTCAACTCCAAAAGTTTCTGGGGTGTTACAATATCTCCCCCTTGGGATCATTCACCCTCGAATGACGACTGGATTGGGTATAGAACGGGGTTACTCTTACTAAGGTCTGCGTCTAATGGTATGATCTTACTATATTCAATCTTAGACCAACTTCTTAAGTTCGGATTATATACCTCTCTATAGGAAATCTCATCCCAAAACTATTACTCTTTACCACCACATTCATGCTTAGTACTCTAACAACTCGATGGACTACTAATCAACTCCTTAAGAAATTATCAACACTTGACTTGATTTCTCATCTTATCATCTCCCCTTAGGTCTAAAGCTAACTCTTGAAATCTATGGACCTATTCCACATTAACAACTCAATTATGCTATCTAGGCACACATGGAAACCATAACTTAATTGGAACCTCATTTGGTAACATACCATCTCAGCACACCTATTAATGCTCTTGTGACTTAGTCGCACTTCACTGCCCTTATCTAAACGTTAGGGTCTCTCACTTGTACCACTCATATCTATTGCAGCTAAATCACCTCAATTCCTCACCTACTCTATGTCAAGTCTTCTAGATCAAATCTTAAGACTAACATCATCACCCTCATGTTGTCATTCCTTTTATCATGATACTTATCTCAAATTCAAGCTTAATATTTATTACTAAACCCGAATATTAATTTGATTGCTCGCTTACTATACTAACTTACAACTACTAGATACAAATTCAGAAACACTCGTCCACTAGGACCCTATGACAAATAGTCAATCCCCACCTCTTAGTATTCATACTTACAATTCACTATCTCATTTCCAATCACAACTTGAGTACTATGCACTCATTCACTATACATCAATGCCTAATTAGTTCTATAACACTTTGAATATTATGGGCTCTCCCTCAAAAGCATAAGCCTAGATTAGATTTATCACCTCATGAATACTCATGCTCTTCTAATCAACATTTACACCTGGTCATTTCCTACACAATGACACTTCATTACCAACTCCTTTCTAGCTACAACACACTCTACCTCCTATGATGGAATCTTCACAACTCATGACTTCTTAGTCTACCCATAAGGAAAAAATCTTCATCAAAACTTACTGGGTGTATAACTATAATAACATAGCTTGCCTCATCAATATCTCCCTTTCTAAGATTACTAAACCTCTGCATACTTTCTTCTAACTCTGGGCTCTTTCACTACTACTGCTCATGATCTCGTAACTTATGTTACCTTTTGGGGTGGAAATATTACCCAAGCTCTAAACATACCTCCTCATCAGGATCTCAGTTGAAACAAGGCTTAAGGAAAAGAGTACAACTCAGTTTTAGCTCAAACGCACGATTCATATAAATATGAGGGCATTACTCTGAAACTTTACACTTAACTTACTCTTGGGCTTCTCTCAAGCCCCTCTGGAGTCTCATGACTTTCTCAAGACTCTTACTAAGAACAACTCATCCATAAGGATCTGACTTTTCTATTCAACCACCACTAGTATGATGGGTAGTCGAATGAACGAATCTGAGAAACGTAGGAGTAAGAATAAAATATCTAGGACATAGCTCTATTGCACGATTAAGAGTATGAAAGAATGGAAAATTTTCTTAAATGTCTGCAGTCCCTCGTTTATAGAAGTGGGGCCCTCACAACCATAAACAAGATCCTATTGACATGACTTCATAGAAACCCTAGGAGACTTGAACTCTGTACTCTGATACGAAGTTTATCATGACCCGAGCATAAACCCTGGACGTGGCCGATACTCGAAGACCATTGCTGGTCCCCAAGCAAACCCTTATCCTGGCTGACTACAAGCGGAAGACTAACTTAAACATGCAAAAGCTTAAAACCGAATAAAATTCAATAAACTCAACATTTCAAAACTTTAAGTCAAATGAACAACTTAGAATAAAAATAATATATTCAACTAGCCATAAAATAGGCAACTCAAGTCTTTAAAACATTTAATAAAATAAATGAATAATACAGACTTCTTAACTATACAGACTATCTATGAAGCCTCTAACTGATAACGATGGAAGTTGGGACAAGACCCACGACATCCTGACTGAACTGAAAAGTAAATGAAATCCTCTGGAAGCAAGGAGGCTCACCATAGCTAATTCGAACTCTCGGATGTATAAACGAAGCTCCTGTTGATGGTCCTGAATACCTGTGTCTACATCATGAGAAGATGCAGGCTAAATGGGTCAGTACATGAAATGTACGAGCATGTGAGAGGAATTCTAAAGCATAACATAAGCTTGAAACTTGATAAAAAGGAAACATAATTACCTCTTTTTAATCTTGCTCAACTCAAGGAATACTCAAAACTACTCAAACTTACTCAACTAAGAAGTACTCAAGGATAAGATACTCAACTTCAAAGATATGATACTCAACTTGAAATACTCAACTCTGGATACTCAACTCATGAATACTTAACTGAACTCATTTCATTATAAAGCAGTTTAAAACAAGTGAAATATAAAGAAAAGAAAAGCTGTTTAAAACTTGATGTTAAATCATAATCATAAATTCATAAAAGACATACCATGCTCCCTCTCAAAGTCTACTTGTGCAATGCATGAATGAAGTCCCATACCACCATTCATACTAAGCAGAACCCCTTGAGGAACCATGCAATTACTATTGTGGGAGTTTCTCTAACCGACAACCATCACTTAAGAGCTATATTAATGATACATCGATATACCTCACGCTGCCAGCGTATCCTATACCCGGCCAAAGGTATAGAACCTGAACTACTAAGTTTATCCACTAGTCCATGCGAAAAGGATTCATCTAAAAAGTATGACCCTTTTCTACCCATGATGGCTACATGGTTTATGGAGACGTGAGTTATCTGAACTCAAGCTCATCCCCATATGGATGCTCAATACTACTCCTAAAATATGATACTAACTCTTTATGTTTTAAACATACTTCTTTCTGTGATTTGAGATAACTGCTTAAAAACTTAGCTCAAAGGCTATCTTGGAAATCAAGGTGTCCTCTCTTACTTTATTGTGAAAGCATGTACTCTTTAGCTGAAAACTAGCCCAAAGGCTCTTTACTGAAAAACTAGCTCAAATGCTTTTTACTGAGACACTAGCTAAAAGTCTCTATTGAAAATCTCAGTTTTCCGTTCTTATTTAAATGTGAAAAACATTTTAAAATTCTTTTGGGAATACATAGTCCCCATATACTTTTGAAGAAATGAACTTCAACTTTACTCTTTACTGAACTAAAAACTTAAGTCTTAAAACAAAGTTAAAACATTTTAAAAAGACTTCTTAAAAATATGGTTCACGCCGAATTATGGACTTGAACGACTCAATGCAAGGTTTTCAATAACCATAGATAGACTCAAATACTTGAAACTTAAGAACTTTAATGATACTGCTAATTTCAAGAATGCTCAACTCAGAGGCTTCATGTGGAATTATGAGCATGAACTACTCAACTCAAGGACTCAAAGATACTTCTCATCTCAAGATTGTTCGACTTATAACGTTCATGCAGAATTATGGGCATGAACAACTCAACTCATGGATTTCATGGGTAATAGGTAATAGTCCCATGATTAGAATTATAATCTCGGAAGGGTTAGGAACTCGATACTTAAGACTTAGAACTTGAAGATACTACTTCTTTCAAAGATACTAAACTGATGGAGTTCATGCGGAAGTTATGGGCATGAACGACTTGACTTATGGATCAAAATATCAATAAGGAACTCAGGTATACGACTCTTCTCATTCTCATTCTTACTTCTCAAAACTTAACTCAAATCGATGGTGGATCTCAAAGGATTCACAATTGAACTCAAAGACTTTCTTGAACTCTACTCTTAACTCTCTCTTGAATGTGAATTATGAATTCAAGAGTTATGGTTTATGAAATGAAGGATCTAGGTGATAGTGTAGACTCATGAATACATTCTCTTCACTCTCATGCTCACTTACTTGAGTCTTGAAACAAGTTATTAGAAGTTGTAGAAGACTCCTCAAAGGACTCAAAGGGACTTTCTAAAAGAAATGTTTGAGAGAACTCTTAAGACTTGACTATCAACTCTACCTTGAATGTGATTTATGAATTCAAGGTTGTGATTCATGATAGGAATGATCTCATGATGTTTAGGAGTGTTTTTAGATAGTTAAACATGAAAAATGATCAAGAAATCACTGTCTAGAAGCAAGTCCGCGACACAGAGATAAATTAAAATATTTGGTCGCGAATTAACTTTCGAGGCAGAGAGGTCCGTGACCTCTCCGCGATGCTAAGACAAACTTTATGAAATGGGGAGGCAGGTCCGTGATGCGGAACAAGGTGCCAGATTCACCCGACTTTTTGCCTTCTTCATTTTCTAACCCCAATTCACCTAAACTCGGTTATTTTCTCAATTCCTCTTTAGATTTAGATACCCAGAACATGAACACAAGAACCTACTCATAAACAACTGTAAAATTGATATGATTTCATCAAGAACTCAATAATCTCATCTAAACTCAAGAACTAAAGTCAATTTCAAGAACATCATACTTTCAACTTTCTAGAATGAGCTTAACGCTGAAATTAACATGATTGGCGTGTGGGTGAACAAACCCAATACTATGGAAGCTTACATACCTTAAAGAACCTTCTTCTTGAATGACTTGAAGGAAAATCTTGAAAGATGAACCCTAGCCTTAGCGTTTCTTGATTTTCTTGAGCGTAGAATCTTTGGAGTGGATGAGAGGGTTTGATTTATGAAAAATTGATTTTCTACACGTTTAGGGTAATTTAGACGACTTCCTAAGGAGTTTTAGCACTACAATACCCCTAAAGAAATAATTAAAATGAGCTGGGAGTCAGAATGATTTTTCACCAGACAGTAAGGTCCGTATTGACTCCGTAACGCGGAGCCATCGCGGAGTTGCTGCCAGGTTTGTGCGTCGTTAGTAAATCAGTCATAACTTTATACTCAGAGCTCAGAATTTAGCAAACTCAGTTGCATTGGAAAGAGGACTCTAAGAGCTTTAATTTTACATCTTGTATCTCACCTAACTCATCTTATACTAGGATTTATAGTCGTTTGAAGTTGACCCAAAACTTAAAAAAATAATAGAAATGACTTGAATGCTTTTCTCTTTAGTTCTTCTTGGAACTCAAGGTGTTACATCTAGTGACCTTAATACTCAAGAAATTTTAAATTCCTTGCAAAAAAATCTCTCTCACTACGAAGAACGGTTCGAGTCTTAGCTCTAAAATTTTCTGGGGTGTTACATTAATCGTTTAATCTTGTCAAGTTGGTTATAAATTAATATACGAGTATTATGCTTGATACTTGAAATTGAAGCTTGGAGAATAATCTTCTTTAATTCATCATCTCCTTCTATAATTTTTTCTTCCCTTAAATATCTGGTCATTTCAGGGACACCAATGGACCGTCGTATTCCTTTGGTGTAATCTTCATCTGGAATGAAAATTTGTTGCACCTCATCCCTCAGCCCTGTATGCAACTTAAATTTAAGAATAGTTTCATTTAGTCGAGCATATATTTGAAAACCAAAGTATTATTAAGAAAATTATATAAGCAAGGTTTTAGTTAGAGTCATTATTATATTTTGATTCATATATAAAATAACTACAAAAACTACCTGCATTGGCCATTTCATCAACCCTCGTGTCAACTCTACGGTTCAAGATTGATTGCTCTACATCAATCCAAATAAAACAACTGTCATACTTAGATTTGAACATGAACAGAGGGTCTTCCACAAGTTTTTCAATATACGAATTTTTCCCTCCAACAATAATTGAAACACATTGAGTCTTCAAAAGTTTTTCTATGTAGACAATGGACTTCAGACAGAAATCTTCAACCGTGAAGTCGGAATCTGGCTCAATTTCACCTAAAAAATTGTGAAACAAAACTGTCAATTAATATTCACATTAAAATAAATGAATCACAAAAAAATGTCTTTTTCGAATATACCTAGCAAATAGTGTCGTAAACCTTGTATAACGATCCATTTGGTCGTTTGAGTACTAGAGCTTTTTATCATAAAATATTTTTTGATAGATTCTAAAGGGGTATTTTGGACTATTCGTAACTATAATTATATAAGTGATGGGGTAATTTTAATAATTAAATATAGTTGATGGTTAAAGAGGATAACATTAAAATTAATAGTGGTTACCACTTTTATAATTAGTCTTTGAATAATTAGGATAGTAAATCTGTAGAAGAAAAGAAAAGAGGGGAAGACGAGAACAGAGTAAAGTGGCGATTGCATCAGGTAGTTTTCACAAACTCTGCGTTCATATGTGGATTAGCTAAATATATTAAGACGCCTTATTATATTTATTGTTGGATATATAGAAAATGATTGAGAATCGCTAAAAGTTTTGGTTCTTAAAAGCTAAATTTATTATTATTATTATTATTATTATTATTATTATTATTATTATTATTATATATGTTGGGCTGGAAAGCATTGGGAATTTGAGGGAATTAAAGTCTTATTATAATGTAAATCAATTACGAAGAATTGAAGTTACAATTTATTGCAGCTTGTGGATTGATTCTCTTAGTTTATCGTTAATAAATGGTAAAAGATAATTATGGCATAGTATTGGACAAGAATTGAAAGTTAATGAATATAATTTGTTGGTGTAGGAAAATGTTATTTGAGAAAATTGAGGTTACAGTGATTAGCTAATATTAGTTGGTAGTTTTGTTAGTGTTGATGTATTAAAAATTGGATTGAAACGTTGTTTAGTCATTCACGTGAGTTTGAGTTGCTGGCATTATCTTAGGACCCCTTAATGGCCAATTAATTATGGCAGTGGACTAATTCATTACAAACTATATAGTATATAGAATGAATAAAATCGCATGAAAGTGAGGGTCCTGGATACTACACATAATTTTAGTATCTCGTTATAAATTAAATTTTGAAAAATAGAGATAGGTAATTAAATATTAGGTGTATCAAATTATTTAAATTCCATCAAAGTTATGCAAATTGGAGGAATTAAGACTCAGACTTAAGGTTTGAACTTTAGGATATTGATTATAGAATTAGGTGAGTTTTGGGTCTAGGCTAGACATAAAATAATATGAGTGTTTATAGACTCGTTAACTTACAAATTATGCAAATATACTTGATAGATTGGAAAGGTTCGGAGGCATTGAAGAAAGGAAAAGCATTGGAGAAGTAGTTTGCTTGACTTCGATTCTTCGGTGGAGGTAGGTTATGGTTTATTCTATTTGATAGATGGACTCTTAATAGTGATTGATATGTATTGAGTGATATTTTGAAGTTCTCTATGTACTTGATTGTGTGGTTGTGTGACTTGGTTGTGTGGTTTGGATAATCTATGTGTTGTTTGTGAATGGTCTAGAATCCTGAGGCCGTGAAATTTATAATCTTAAACCCTCTCTATCGAAGTGATGCCTTGAATAAAGAAGGCTTGATGAAATATTGTTAATGAATTGAAAAGTGGTGATAATAAATGATAAATTAATGATATTATTGGATCAGAGTGTCACTTCCGACATGATATTATTGGATCGGAGTGTCACGTTCCGACACGGTATTCTTGGATCGGAGTGTCACGTTCAGACACAGTATAATTGGATCGAAATGTCACATTCCGAAATGGTAACATTAAAGGAAAAACATATTGAATTAACTGAATGTACTTAATCTTAAAAACTGAATTCCCAAAATGGTTTTGCTTGGAGGCATGAGTCCTCATGTGTGATCTTGATATTGTTGACTTATTACGTACTTACTTTAGTGTTGTTGACACTGGTTCGTGTTTTTTGTTGCTTGCCACCTGCTAAGTGTCATAGTTGATATTATACTATTATTCATTGTATATTAATTTCTATTTTGGGTTGGCCGATGATACTGTCACGCCCCGAGCCTATACCCTGGATGTGGCCGGCACTCGAAGACCATTACTGGCCCCCAAGCGAACCCTTGGCTTGGCTTTTTTAACTAAGCGGAAACCTAACTCAGCAGAATAACTCCATGCCATGCAAAGACATAAACTAACTTAACTGATAAAAATCTGGCCAAAAAGGCAACCCGAGTCCCAAAATAGAATATTTACATATATATACATAGATGAGAGACTCAATACTAACTGATTGACTGTCTAACTGACTGACTGACTTGTCTATGAAGCCTCTAAAATACTGAGATGGACGTTGGGACAGACCCCGCAACATCCTAATAAA
>NW_006239505.1:227551-228016 GCF_000226075.1 Solanum tuberosum | reverse complement strand
TGTGTATGAAAATATAATAGCTGCTGTGGGAGTTTCTCTAACCGACAACCATCACATAAGAGCTATAGTGATGATACAGCGATCGACCTCACGCTGCCAGAGCATCCTATACCCGGCCAAAGGTATAAGACCTGAACTGCCTAATTGATCCACTAGTCTATCTGGAAAAGGTTTCATCTAAAAAGTATGATCCTTTTCTAGCCATGGTGGCTAACATGGTTCTATGGGGGCTGTGGGTTCCTTGAACGCTCCCCCAACTCGGTGCTCGATACTACTCCCAAAATATATTGGCTCTTATGTTTTTTTAAAACATTTTTCTTTCTGCTGATTTGAGATAATTACTCAAAAAACTTAGCTCAAAGGCTATCTTGGAAATCTCAGTTTCCTCTCTTGCTTCATTTAGAAAGCGATAACTCTTTTTCTAGAAAACTAGCCCGAAGGCTCTTTGGAAATCTCAGTTTCCAA
>NW_006239505.1:210750-223430 GCF_000226075.1 Solanum tuberosum | reverse complement strand
CAATTTAAAACAAGTGCGATATAAAGAAAGACTGTTTGAAACATGCTATAAACTCTGTGTGTATGCAAAGATACAATAAGCCTGAGATGTATATAGAAATACAAATGAACTGATGTATATAAAAATACAATAATTATTGTGGGAGTTTCTCTCACCGACAACCATCACATAAAAGCTATAGTGATGATACAACGATCAACCTCACGCTGCCAGAGCATCCTACACCTGGCCAAAGGTATAGGACCTGAACTGCCTAATGGATCCACTAGTCTATCTGGAAAAGGATTCATCTAAAAAGTATGATCCTTTTCTACCCATGGTGGCTAACATGGTTCTATGGGGGCTGTGGGTTCTTTGAATGCTCCCCAATTCGGTGCTCGATACTACTCCCAAAATATACTGGCTCTTATGTTTAATAAAAAATCATACTTCTTCCTGCTGATTTGAGATATTTACTCAAAAACTTAGCTCAAATGCTATCTTGGAAATCTCAGTTTCCTCTCTTGCTTCATTTAGAGAGCGATAACTCTTTTTCTGGAAAACTAGCTCAAAGGCTCTTTGGAAATATCAGTTTCCAATCTAGTTTAAATGTGAAAACATTTCTTTAAAACTTCTTTGGGAATACATAGTTCCCTAATAACTTTTGAGAAATGAACTCAACTTTAAACTCTTGACTTAACTTGAAACTTTTAATTCTTTACTCTTTACTTGACTTGAGATTTAAAATGAAGTTAAAACATTCAATAAAGACTCTTGAACAACTTTAAAGACCTGCTTTGACTAGTTTCTTAACTTCTAAGCTTGACTCTTAACTTCACTTGACTTGGAAACTAACTCTCCTTGAATTGAATTTATGGATTCAAGGTGTTTGATCACATGTTATGGATGAGTTCTTGACTTTTAGAAGTACCTTGGAGTGTTGGAAACAACTAGGAAACATGGGTACAATACCAAGGAACATGCATGAGAAAGTGGGGGATAAATGAGAAGTCTTGGCGTCCTTGGCGCTCTGCAAGGCGCGGAGCGCCAACCCTCGAAGTTCAGAGGGGGCTTGCTGGCGCTCTGCTAGGTGCGCCACCCCAAGGGGGAAAGTTTAGAACCACTTTTGGGGCGCGCTGGCAGACGCGACACGCCACCCCTTTCCCCAGAAAACTCAATTTTTCTCCCTTGTTTTGCCAACTCTAAATCACCTTAACTTCAAAGGTTTCAACCCCAAACACTAAGAATCATAAAATCCCTCAACATACAAGAGATTTCAACTCAGAAACACAACCGGAAACATGTCCCAAATCAACAAGGACTTCAACAACACAATCAACAACATCAACAACACAACCAATCTTTTCTTGAAAAGAAAACGATTTTGGCGTGTGGGGGAAAGAACCAACCCAACACTATGGACTCACATACCTAGTAGGGATCACCCCCGACGATATTCACGACGATCTTTGACGAAACCTTGCTTCTTCTTCTCTTTCTCCTCTTCTTCTCCTCTTCACTCTCAAACCCTAACTCTCACTCTTTAAAATGGGACAAAATGATATAAAAATCAGTATAACACAACAATATAGCCAAAGGAATGGGTTAGGGAAAAGACCAAAATGCCCTTAAAATTTCCGGACGGATTTCCCTGCCAACTGCCCAACTTCCAAAGAGCATAACTCATTCATACGAACTCGAAATCGAGCAAACTCGGTGGCGTTGGAAATATAATTCCATGATCTTCGCAACCATATCTAGAACTACACCTAAATCATCCTGAGCTAGAAGTTATGACTGCTCAAAGTTGGTTAAAAACTCACCTTTTCCCCATACTTAGCCAAATTGCCAGATTTTTAAAATTCTTTCCAAAAATGAAAATTTCAAATTTTAAGCCTCTTCGTAGTTATTTCAAATTCTCGGATGTTACATATACCTACTCAGTACATGTTTCCCCGTAATGAGCCCTACTTGTGTTTTTCTTTGTTTTCCTTTTATGGAGTGCAATGAGTGTACCAACGACTTTGACTCTCACTTAACTCTAGCCAGTCTCAACATATTAGGTTCAAGGGTGAGCTATTCATTCGAGCTTGTGTTGGATTCTCTCGGTCATGATCTGATGTCCATAGGTTTCGGACACAAATTATTTTATTTTATTTATTTCAGTGTCTTTGATACTCTTAGATTTAGTATTTAGAGATTAGATGTCCTTGATGTGATGACTTTCAGTTTTGGGAATGACATATAGTAGACCATAATGGATTTGTGTTTCTTTCACTAATAAGATTTAAGCTTATGTATTACAGTTAGTATTTTGTAAGTTGAATGATAAATATAAGTTGGGGTTGAATTCATTGGTTCGCCCACCTAGGAGTTAAGTGTGGGTGCCACTCACGACTCGATTTGGGTCGTGACAAACTTGGTATCAAAGCGTTAGGTTCAGTGATCTCATCACACAAGGACAGGTCTAGTACAGTCTTGTGGAACGGTATGGGGACGCCTTTTGTTTTCTTCGAGAGGCTATAGGACTTTAGGAAAACTCAATTCCTTCTTTCTTTCGTGCTACTACTTGAATCCAATTGGTATCTATGTGATACAAATTGGTATCTGAACTTTTTCACTCTATTTCACATATGAATAGTATTGGAGTATTAGAAGTTGAAATAGCAATGCCAGAAAGAAAGAAAAAATGTTTCCTTGGAAATAGGTATATTTTCTCGATTGACTACAGGGCCTGTAATGACTAGTCAGCAACATGATTTTTTTATTAAGTTCATAAAGTTGAAACCCTCATTCTTCATGGGTATTGATTATGAATATACTTATGCTTTCATTGTTGATTGTTTTGACCTGCTTCATAAAATGAATATAGTGGAGAGGCTTAGTGTTGAGTTTGTGAATACTAGTTTCGGGGAGACGCAAAATGTGGTGGTAGTCTCATGTTGAGTGCCGATTAGTAAAGGCACTACCTATGACTTAAGGCAGCATTTTCTAGCTTCTTCATCCAATTTTATGCCCCAAACTTGGAGCGATAGGATGAGAGATGGTTTCCTGAATATAGAGAAACGGAGATATGTGTTGCTGCCTATGAGGTCAAATTTTGTACTTTATCTAGATATGTGACAACATTCAAGCAGTTTCGTAAAGGACGACTAGATAATAAACATCATTACTTTGGAAAATACAGTTAGTAATTTTTCATAATATGTATGGGTTGCTTAACGAATGATTAAATTATGTTGCACCAATTGAGGTCAAAATCTCTACTATGACTTCATAAATTGAGGGTATATTAGAGAGGGTCATTGATGCTTACATGGTTAGACTTATGAAGTGTATTACTTTTGTTATTGACTTGATCTAAGAAGGAAAGCAAGTTGCTTGGGCTAGAGAGAGAACATATTCGATAATATTTTGCAGTTATTCAATGGGTAGAAATAAGTGAGAGCAGGAATATTTTCTCTGTTTGCAAGGACTAAAAATGTATCTTTGAAGGGGTTGAGAATTCGGTTCAGGGACGCGTGGTTTTATCTATTTTGTATTGGTTAAGGTAATAGTGTCACAGGTTCATCAGATTGGTTAAAAGTTATTGGATAAAACTTAAGAAATGAGTGTACATACGTTCAACTCGAGTGGGATGATAAGTTCTGTTGTAGTGTTGAATTTAGTAATGAGTATGGTTGGATTTTTAGTGAAGGATATGGTAAGGTCGATGGAGAGGCAATCAATGATAATCTAAGATACAAGAATTCATAAAAATCTTCAAGGTATGAGTTAATATTGATAGATAAGAGGATTGAGTTACACAATTGAATATACAATTAATTTATTTCCATTATACGTCTACATTTATGGTGATATGTTTTGTCAAGATATGGATTGGTAAGATAAGAAATGATTGATTGCATCGGTATTGATCATGTGAAAAAACTTATGCATATTTTGGACCATAAAGTTTGTTACTTTTGATTGTTAAAGGATCTAAGGAAGGGTTTCCCTCGGAGTTCTGATTTAGATTGTGAGGTAAAATGTCATGGGTTTTTGGTAAAAGGATGAGATCGGTAAGCGAGCTAGAGAAACAAGAGTCTGATATATTGAAGGGTCGAGATATTTAGAAGTTGCACCATGGGAAGAATTTGATAAAAGTGAAGGAATAAGACCTCTCGTATAAACCCTTAGTGTATACTTGAAGGTTGTATTTATTTTTGTCTATGAGTTTAAATATGACTGTGAGATGTGAACTAGTTCGGTACAGACTTACTAGGAGTTTATCATTGACTTTTATAAAGATTGAGTTTTGGTTTGGGTGACAAACGGTGAGGTATGAAAAATTTAGTGTTTTATGTGGGGTTAGATTGCTGAAATTATGATAGATGACTTAAGAATGATGTACAAGGTGAGATATAATTCTACATGATTATTAAGAATTTAGAGTTGGGTTAATACTACTCTATTGATGGGACTACATAGAATGTTATGATGCGTTACATAGACATTTGATGGTGAATAGAGGTTATGAGCTTATAGTATACATAAGTAATTTGAGTGATCAAGAATTTCCCTAAGTGTTGGCATGAGGTATGTGATGGTTTAGAATGGTAGCTAAAGCATGGTATGTGGAAGTGGTGTGAAGTTGACTTTGGGTGTGATTTAATAGTTTATCTCGATGTAAAGGTACTATCAAATTTGAAATTAGGGCTATTAGCCTTGTTTGAGACTCATATTTTTCATGAAATGCTTAAATAGAAAGAGAGAGCCATAGTTTGAACATGTATTTGATAAGAATACTTTGATACTAATGATGGTTTGGGAGTAAGGTAGATGATCGGTGTGTTATGATGTTTTGTTAGTATTAAGAGTGTTGACTTTAGTGGATGTGAGGTTTGATAAACCAAGTATGTCTGCAATTATAATAGGGACTAAATTGGTTATTGTGGGTAGCTAGGAAATCAAAGAGATAGAGTCAGATGAATGAAAATATTTGATATGGGCACTACGGAAGGAGTATCTAGAGTTATTCGACCTTG
Organism: Solanum tuberosum; assembly: GCF_000226075.1. Lineage (NCBI taxonomy): Eukaryota > Viridiplantae > Streptophyta > Magnoliopsida > Solanales > Solanaceae > Solanum > Solanum tuberosum. The sequence goes on along the minus strand of NW_006239505.1, from coordinate 218,424 downwards.
GTTATGTACATTCTTATGTGACCAACTACTACATTCTGGGCATGGTTTAGAGTATGATTCACTTTCTACGTTCCTGTGTGTTTTCGCTTCTATGGGTGAGTCCCTAGTAGTGGATCGGGTGTACCGATTCTGTGATGGTCCTCCTGGTAGGATGGCATCCTTGGTTAGAGTTGTTCATTCCAGTTATGGAAGATTTGGTGTTGTTTGGGGATAGTTAAAGTATACTAGTGATTCGACATGCACAACTTTGCTTATGAGAATTTATAGGAGAGATACCATGAAAATTTACAGTTGTTCGATCGACTCAAGATTTATCTCATCATCGGTATCATGTTTTGGCTATGTGTGATTGAATGTTAGGATCATTGGGTCTAGTTTTGTCATTCTTACGGTTTGTCTATAATAGTTACTAATCTAGCATTTCGACAGTGTTGTTAGAGGTACTGTATGCTTGGGTGTATCCCTCGACGGTGGTTACTTGATCATTTCCATCTATGGATCAGATGAGTTCGATTCTCCTGGATGATTACTTGATGTCTAAAGATCATATTTTAATAGCTTAAGCTCGAGGAAATATTTTGTTGTGAGGATGTAATCTTGATAAGATCTATGATAGTTTCTGCATTATGAGTGTGTGGTGGCTGGTTCAGGTTCACTCCTGATTGTAGCCAATATTGATTCAGGATTTTATCATGGTTATGTTAGATAATGTTTGTCCTGTTGGTTGTGTCAAGGTCTAGTTGGAGAATCAGTCAATTGAAGAGTCAGTCAGTTGAAGAGTCCACTTGGGAATAGTTTTGTTGTTAGTTGAGTTTACATACAACAACAGTTATCATTAGAGTAGTGAGATGGACCCATTTAAGACATTGTATGGGAGGAGGTGTAGATCTCCAATTGATTGGTTTGATACTTTTGATATGAGATCTTGAGTACTAATATTTTGAAGGAATTGTTGATACAACTACCTTCTTTTGACCGTTCGAGGATGAACGATGGGTAAATTGGTATCTAATGTAACGACCCATTTGGTCGTTTTGAGTACTAGAGCTTTTTATCATAAAATATTTTTCGATAGATTCTAAAGGGGTATTTTGGACTATTTGTAACTATAATTATACAAGTGATGGGGTAATTTTTATAATTAAATATAGTTGGTGGTTAAAGAAGATAACAATAAAATTAATAGTGGGTCACTTTTACCACTTTTATAGTTAGTCTTTTAATAATTAGGGTGGTAAATAATCTGTAGAAGAAAAGAAAAGAGGGGAAGACGAGAACAAAGTAAAGCGGCGATTGCATCAGGTAGTTTTCACAAACTCTGCGTTCATATGTGGATTCGCTAAATATATTAAGACACCTTATTATATGTATTGTTGTATATATAGAAAATGATTGGGAATTGCTGAAAGTTTTGGTTCTTAAAGGCTAAATTATTATTATTATTATATATGTTGGCTGGAAAGCATTGGATTGAGGAATTAAAGTCTTATTATTATGTAAATCAATTACGAAGAATTGGAATTACAATTTATTGCAGCTTGTGGATTGATTCTCTTAGTTTATCGTTAATAAATGGTAAAAGATAATTATGGCATAGTATTGGCCAAGAATTGAAAGTTAATGAATATAATTTGTTGGTGTAGGAAATTGTTATTTGAGAAAATTGTGGTTACAGTGATTAGATAATATTAGTTGGTGGTTTTGTTAGTGTTGATGTATTAATAATTGGATTGAAACGTTGTTTAGTCATTCACATGAGTTTGAGTTCTTGGCATTATCTTAGGACCTCTTAATAGCCAATTAATTATTGGCAGTGGACTACTTCATTACAAACATATAGTATATAGAATGACTAAAGTCGCATGAAAGTGAGGGTCCTGGATATTACACATAATTTTAGTATCTTGTTATAAATTAAGTTAATATAGAGATAGGTAATTAAATATTAGGTATATCCAATTATTTAAATTCCATTAAAGTTATGCAAATTGGAGGAATTAAGACTTACCCTTAGGTTTGAACTTTAGGATATTGATTATAGAATTAGGTGAGTTTTTGGGTCTAGGCTAGACATAGAATAATATGAGTGTTTATAGACTCGTCAACTTACTAATTATGCAAATATACTTGATAGATTGTAAAGGTTTGGAGGCATTGAGGAAAGGAAAAGCATTGGAGAAGTAGTTTGCTTGACTTCGATTCTTCGGTGGAGGTAGGTTATGGTTTATTCTATTTGATAGATAGACTCTTAATAGTGATTGATATGTATTGAGTGATATTGTGAAGTTCTCTATGTACTTGATTGCGTGGTTGTATGACTTGGTTGTGTGGTTTGGATAATCTATGTGTAGTTTGTGAATGGTCTAGAATCTTGAGGTCGTGGAATTTATAATCTTGAACCCTCTCTATCGAGGTGATGCCTTGAATAAAGAAGGCTTGATGAAATATTGTTAATGAATTGAAAAGTGGTTATAATAAATGATAAATTAATGATATTTTTGGATCAGAGTGTCACGTTCCGACACGGTATTATTGGATCGGAGTGTCACGTTCCAACACGGTATTCTTGGATCGGAGTGTCACGTTCCGACACGATATTATTAGATCGGAGTGTCACGTTCCAACAAGGTATTCTTGGATCGGAGTGTCACGCTCCAACACGGTATAATTGAATCGGAGTGTCACGTTCCGACACGGTAATTTTGGATCGGAGTGTCACGTTCCGACACGGTAATTTTGGATCGGAGTGTCACGTTCCGACACGGTAATTTTGGATCGGAGTGTCACGTTCCGACACGGTAATTTTGGATCGGAGTGTCACGTTCCGACACGGTAATTTTGGATCGGAGTGTCACGTTCCGACACGGTAATTTTGGATCGGAGTGTCACGTTCCGACACGGTAATTTTGGATCGGAGTGTCACGTTCCGACACGGTAATTTTGGATCGGAGTGTCACGTTCCGACACGGTAACATTAAAGGTAAAAGATATTTCGTACTGAGCCCTACTTGTGTTTTTCTTTATTTTTCTTTGTTTTCCTTTAATGAAGTGCAACGAGTGTACCAACGACTTTGACTCGCCCTCTGCTCTACCCAATCTCTGCATATCAGGTTCAAGGGTGAGCTATTCATTCAAGCTTGTGTTGGATTCCCTTTGGTCATGACCTAATGTCCTTAGTTTTTGGACACAAATGACTTTATTTCATTTATTTATGTGTCTTTGATACTCTTAGACTTAGTATTTGGAGATTAGATGTCTTTGATGTGATGACTTTCAGGTTTTGGGAATGACATATAGTAGACTATAATGGATTTGTGTTTCTTACACTAATAAGAATTAAACTTCCGCATTATGGTTAGTATTTTGTAAGCTGAATGATAAATATAAGTTGGGGTTGAATTCATGGGTTCACCCACCTAGGAGGTTAAGTGTGGGTGCCACTCACGACTCGATTTGGGTCGTGACACCTTGTTTCTCAGTGTGTGTGATCTTGTTCGTCACGATTTCAAGTCCCTTATATACTTGTATTTTGTTCGAGTTGATTATTTCTCCTGGAAAATGAGTGGCAAGGTCAACAGAGGGACGAGATTTTCCCGTTCATGTTGCTCCCATTATGAACACCACTTTCTTCTTGTTGGACTTTTGTAGTTGTTCAAGTATTCATTTTAGCTACACATAAAATAAAATCATAATAATAATTAGTTTAAAATAGAAAATAATCTCATGAATACACTCATACATTAAAAAATCTTATAATATGAAGTTAATAAGTAGAAACCTTGCTTGAGATGTAATAAACTATGTAAAAGAATATATTTTTCTTGATGGTGGTTGTGAAAGAGATTGCATTAAGCATTAATAGTAAAATGTATTTGTGGACTTATTAATTGGCATACCATATTCAGAAAAACAGATATCTTTTAGGATAAGATCAATGACATTTGAAAAATGTAGAGATATGTCAACTGAAATTTTGGTAATGACAAGTAAATAATTTTAGAATAAAGTTATCAAAATGTACATTGTTTGGAGATTGCATATAACTGGGCATTTATAGTAAAAATGTGATTATGAACTTATGAATTGGTATATACCAAATTTAAATAAAATTTATATCTTTTAGCATAAGAATAGTTCTTGAAAAAAACCTACAGATACGTCAGCTTGAATTTGGGTGATTAGGCTTAAATAATTTTAGGATGAAGTTTCTAGATGCACATTGTTATGAGTAATAACGGATGAGACTCCTTACTTTTGTAGAATTCTATTTTCGTACTTCCTAATCCTTAGGAATCTTTTAATCGTATTTATCTTTTCTAGGTCTTGTATAGATTCTTTATATAGCAGCCATATGGTTAGTAATAAGATATACAATTTTCCCATTTTTGCTCTCGTTTCTTTATGGAATCAGAGCGCTTCTAAACTCCCACGAGTTGTTCCTTTTTTTTTTCCTGCTAAGTCATCAAAATGGCCCCCAATACTTCTGTGACCAATGCTAATGGAGTCAATAACGCCATCACTATTGTCCAATTCAATCCAATGACCCAACTGCCCATAAAATTATCTGGCAGTCACAATTTCTCCCTGTGGAAAGCTCAAGTTTCAATGCATATGCGTGGTCACAATCTTTATGTGCATCTCGATGGCTCCATCCCTGCCCTCATTCACACCATCTCGCAAAACAATCAAGATGTTGCTAACCCTGAGTTCGTTCTTTGGTACCGCCAAGATCAGTTAATTCAAAATGTTATCTTGGCCTCCGTTGATGCTACACTTTCCCCCACTGTTGCTGTTGCAATCTCCGCTAAAGATACCTGGGATGCTCTGCATACTGTGTATGCGAACAAATCTCAAACAAGAATTTTTAGCTTGCGAGATTGACTGGCTCGCCTCACTAAAGACTCTCGTCCAGTCGCAGATTATCTCCATCAGATTCGATCACTTTGTGATGAACTTGCAACTGCTTGTATCGAATCCGGAACTCATTGTTAAAATTCTCAGTGTACTCGGATCTAAATTTCGAGAACTCTCTGCTGCCATTCGTGCTCGAGATTCAACAATTTCCTATGAAGAGCTTTACGGAAAGCTTTTGGATCACGAGCTTTTTCTAAAGTATGAGGACGACAAGAAGCCTCTATCAACTAATATCACCGTTTCTGTAGCACAAAAGACCAGCTCAACTCCTCCTCGCCAGGGTAACAATAATTACTCCCGCAGTCGTTGTCCAAGTGAGAACACTCCTCCTAACAATCAGCAATGACAGACACAACTATCTCACCCACAAAGAAACAACCAGCATCAACCCTTTGACAAGAATCTTTGTTGTCAACTATGTGATTGCGTAGGTCATTCTGCTAGGGTCTGCAGATCTCAATCCCATAACCATCTGCAAGCTCGGGCAAACTTTGCTAGTCATTTTCCTCCTCAACAGACCCCTTGGATCGTGGATAGTGGAGCCACTCATTATGTTGCGTCTGATGCTCAAAGCCTAGACACTGTACATGACTACCATAACACCGAAGAGATCACTATGGGCTGTCACACCATTCCAATATCCCAAACCGGTAACGCGAACTTAAGTGCATCAAATCATCATTTCAAACTTCTCAATACCTTATGCTCCTCTCTCATAAAGACTAATCTTATTTATGTTTCTCAGTTTTGTCGTGATAATCATTCCTCTATTGTATTTTTTCCTTTCCATTATCTTGTGAAGGATCTGAATACAGGGGCGTCTCTAGTTCGCGGGCAAAATAAAGATGGGTTGTATGAGTGGCCACCGGTCTGTACATGTCACGCCCCGAGCTACCACCGAGACGCAGACACGGGACCTTGGACTACAAGTGATCCCAAGCTAATCCTGCTGACATGATCATGAGCATACTAAATATAATCTGAATAATAGAAACTGTGCAGAAGCTAAATCATAAATAAGATGAAAAGATGGGGAATACCCATATATCATAACTGAGATAAATTAAAACTGATGAGTTTAATACTAGGAAGATATTAACTCAATACTAAGGTGAATCTATCTATGTCTGAAATAAGCCTCTAAACTGACTAGAAATATTGGGACATGCCCCAACTAGATCCAGCAAAACTGAAACTAAAGACTAAAAGAGATAAAGATAAACATGTCACTATTCCTCGAAGAATGAGGACTCACCACTGATGCTGCTGAACTGAAGATCGGAAATCGATCTAAGCATGATCTGGATGCTGAGAACCTGAACTTGCATCACGAGAAGATGTAGCGCATGTATACGTCAGTACTTGAAAGGTACTGAGCATGTAGGATAAAGTAAAGCTGAAAGAACATATAACTGAACAAAGAAATAAAGCAATGAAATAATCTAAACATGATATAGATACTGAATACTAAGCTAACTGAATGCAATGGCCAATTTATAACATGCTGACTGAATACTGAATGAATTGTAAATGTGGTCAATGCAATAGAGTCTGATTGAACTGTGTGAGCTACTAATAACCGACAATAAAACAACCTGAGCTAAATGTGGAGTCCGATGTATAAGCTCCATCGAGAGGACCCAATACACCCGGCCAAAGGTGTAGAGGCATGCTGGCGTGATCACTAAACTGATGTTGCCCACAGAGGGGACTTACACCTACGTGGCTCGTAGTTCTGGGACTATATGGGTACGCTGAAACCCTAGTCCAACTCGGTATTATGCTACTCCCAATGAATTAAGTAGTTAACTGGTTATGACTGAATTTCTGTAAATACTGGATAGATCAAAACTGAACATGCAAACTGAGAATGCAACAATTAATCTGATAACAATGCATTCATAAACTAAGGCATGCATAACTGAATATATTATGACTGAAATACTGAATAACACAAAATACTGACATGTAGATACTCATACTTGAAAACTCCTTTTTTGAAAACAATTCAACATCATATTATACTCTGATCATTGATGACTTGGGAAGTCATACTGCATAAACATTGATGGTATATCTAGATACCATACTATTCATACATTGATGACCTACTCAATTGTCATTCTAATCATGTTTTAGAAGCTCTTTCTCAAAAACTCAGTTTAAAACTCAAGTGTTGTCTTAAAGAAAAGCTTCTCAAGATTTATAACTCAAAATAGGGTTTATGCTGAAATATACTGATAATGTGGCATAAAACTGGAGCATGTATATCTGAATAACTGAAATATCTGACCTAGCATGTGTAATTCAAGAACTAAAGAAATACATAGCTAGGGTTCTGAAATTCATGCAAGAAACTGAGAAATAACATGATAATCTGATTTGGAACATTTAAATAACTAATTCATGATGATCTGTTGTAATTCTAGAAACCCTAGGTCTGTTCATAATCATGGAATCAAGAATCTGACTGAATTCTAAGGACCTAATGGGCGAAAGGAACCCACTAGTGAAATCCCACATACCTGGTGACGAATTCCACGGAGAAATCTTTCGATTTCAGCATGGCTTCATTAAAAGAAGCATAAATTTTCACTCGGAGCTCGAAATTTAGCAAACCCGGTGGCCTTTGAAAGATAATTCAATTATCTATCATATCATAGGTCATGGGATACACAATTCATTTTGCGCTGAAATTTATGACCATCTGAAGTTGACCCATCAATAATTTTCAGCTAACTAGCTGCTGACCCTCATCTA